>NC_056728.1:1611198421-1611324336 GCF_019279795.1 Protopterus annectens
CACTGCCTACCTTGACATGGCCAAAGCCTTTGACACTGTTCCCCACTCAGGCATAATAGATAAACACTCTCAGCAAGGCATCAGTCCATATGTTACCAGATGGGTAGCAAACTGCCTCACTAATTGAACCCAGGTAGTCAAAAATAGGGGAGGCCACCTTAAGCAGTAGACCTGTAATGAGCGGCGTACACCCGGGTTCGATCTTGAAGCCTCTGTTATTTGGGATATACTTTTCTGAGGTGCAGGCCAAAACCAGTGAGCTGTGGCTGGCCAAGTTTGCAGATGACTGCAAGCTGGGTGCTGACATCAATTCCCCTAGTGATGTGGACATTCTCCAAGAGGGTCTCACTCAGTCAAATGACTGGTGCCAGAAGCATGGCCTCAAGATGAATACCAAAAAATGCATCATCATCCCCTTTAGGGAGAGTGACGTCCCCACAAATTATCACATTAATAACGTCCTAATTGCTCAGTCAGTCTTGAGGGCTTTGGGCACCTAGATTGATAGCAACCGGACTTTTGACCACCATGTTGTTTCCTTGGTATGGAAAGCCTTCTAAATGGCACATCTCATAAGTAAGGGTATCTCATCCAGGGGCAAGGAGGTCATAACATCCCTGTATTCTTCCCTTATAAGGCCCATTATTGAGTACAACACACCTTTCGGCATGTACCTCGCAAAGCACATGCAGCAGCTGGAGAGACCAGAGAGGTTCCTCACCAGGAGAATCCAGGGCCTCAAACATCTACCATACACAGGCTAAAAGCCCCATTCCTCTACTCCGTTTCATACAGACTCCTCAGAGGTGACCTCGGTCTGGCATACAAGGAGATCATGGACCTCATCTTGATGGGACTGCAGCATATCCGCAGGTTGAGCTCCACTCCAATAACTCACACGCGTGGCCTCAGCCTGGTCTGTGGCATCAATAAGACTTGTTGGCAGGACAGATTTGTGTCATAGAGATTTCCTCATCTATGGAATAGACTCCCTTTCCACATCAAGCAGAGTACCTCTTTGCCCCTTTTTAAGCGCAACTTGGATAACTGGATGGGAAACAGAAGATATACCCCTGGGATACCACCCATGTCCCTGCTGGACAGGGGCATTGGGTGCTGATTTGTATAAACATGGGCTAAACTCTTGGCTAGGCTTATAAGGGCCTTGGGGCCAATAGCCTACTAACCACCTATGATCCTGTGTTGCAGCAGAAGGGTAGGTTAGAGTAGCAGGATCCTGAATTGCAGTACTGTGATATTCCTTTTTACATTTTACTTAAGGTTGAAAATGCCAAGTTGATATTTCTTTACTGTTCCTTTAAGGGACAACAGTTTTTGGAGCCAGTTTAGCTGAACACCTTAAAAATATGAAGGTGCCATTGAAAGTCTTTTCTGCTGTGGGTCTCAAGTTTCACCCTCCACAAGTGTACCTTTTCTAGTATAGAAAAGAGCCAGTGCAATATATATTCTGGCATGTCTCACAACTGTAGCAGGGTACTGAAAGTAGTCTGCTTTCACTCTGGTTCCCAGCAACATAATGGAGCAAGAAACCAGGGTCTGTGGCCGTTTCAACAAGGCACTGGTAAACCTCAGGGCAGATCTCGGTGGTCTTTACTTTTAGTCTGATTATCTTTTCTTAGAGACAGTTGAGCAAGCTTTTTTCTTCATGTCCAAGTCAAGAAAAATCTCTCTTCTGGATAGATTAATAAGGGAGATAATATGAGGAGATATAGTTCCTCACCAGTCTGAGCTCTTTTATTGTTATCATAAGGCTTTCTTTTGAGCCACCTTCCAGCTCAGAACTATCAGGGAATCCTATCTCCAACTGGAATATTTGCTTCAAAAGGCACAATTCTGAAGGCATAATCCTACAGTGTCAGCTGAATTGAAGGTTTTTGTCCTGGATGATCCTCTTTCTGGTGACTGTTGTGGCAGCTGAGAGCATTTTTGAAGTATAGACCATTTTTGTCAACTCTCCTTAATCTGCTTTCTTCGTAAAGAGGGGTAATGCTCAGAAGTAATTTCTCCTTCATGCATGCAGTAGCAAAAACATCTGATTTGAATCAGCTTGCCAGCCTGCCTTTATTTTCTTGTTTGCACTGTATCTGTGAGGAATATCGTCTTCATGATATGTTTGTCAACAGACTTGGTTATATGTGATACAATCTAAGCTTTCTTCAAGGGCCATCTGCCATTTCTTGTCTAGTTTTAATTTAATATAGGACAACAAGTCAGATGTTTAGCAGTTGCATTGCTTTCTGTCACAAAAGGTAGAAGAGCTCTACCTGCAATTATTCTTCACAGGAACGTTCAGTGCACTAAAACAGTAGTAGTGGCTTTTTACCTTAATGCTACCTAAGATGATGGCAGCAACTTGATCTTTCTTTAACACTAAAACTTATTTTTTCAAAGTTTTGTCTTAGGGGCAGTGTTGAGATTTTCTAATGAAAGTCACTCAAGAGGATTAGCCAGAGACTGTGTCCTACCTAGAAGTTATCTAATATGGACTGCTTTTTAGCAGGTGTGAAATAATAGACTTGCTAGAAGTATTGACGTTTAGGAAGGCAGTCCATTTTAGGTAATTTAATTCCTACCATTCCCCTCCTTTTATCTTCTCTCCTCTACCTTTTCTTATGGTTTTCTTCATGCTGAATGTCAGAACTGAGAAAGAGAGTTGTAATCATGTGTGAATTAATGGAAAGAGGAAGTATTGTGCATCCTGAGATTGACTTTCTTCTGAGTATTCCTAGCCCAAAGGCATAAAAGTTACTGAAAAATGAGCCTCCTTTTGTGTATCTAGTTGTTATGGTAAGTACATCACTTTCACGTCAAACATTTACTGCATTCTTCAGTGAATCATCATTCTACCTGCTGTATCAGGATGTTTCTTAGAGCTCTGAGACTCATGTCTATGACCTTCAGTTCATTCATAAGTAACACTAGGTTCCATATGAAGAAAATCTAGTGATGTCTCAAGAATTGTTGGGGTTGGTGTCTGGATTCTTTACATACATATTTTCTGTTTCCTTCATGGCTGAAGTACTAAAGTAGTGGGTTTAGTAAATGAACCACTGTTAAGGAAGTCTTACTCCAGCAAGCATCATCTTTACATTTCATTTAACAGCAGAATGGTAGCTGGTTCAACTGCCAGAAAAGAAGAGGAAGAACTTTGGAAAACCTGAAGGAAAATCAGTCGTAAAAGATGAAGAAAATACACTGTCTGGGAAGAATTCTGCAACTGTTCAGCAAACAGTAGTTTAGCTTTGGTTCAAGAGATGGCTTCCAGTAATTTAGAGGAAGAAATAAAACAAATGTAAGTAGAGGTGATTAAAATAAATGAAACATTGAAGGAATGTATCCATTCAAACAACAAAAGACTGGAAAAATAGAACCTTTAACTGGCTATTTAGTCGAACTGATAAAAATGCAAAAATCACCAGATGACATGAAAGAAAAGCTGGCTGGATGTGAAGTTTCTCAAGAAGAACTGTTAAAAAAAAAAAAAAAAAAAAAAAAAATAGAGCACACAGAGAGAACCTGAGATTTTCTGCTGTACCAGAGGAACTGGATAGAACAGACTGTATTAATTTTATGAAAGCACGAATAAGCAGCTGGACTGGTGTTCCATAACATAACTTATTAATTGAAAGGGAACATAGAGTGTATGCTCCAAACTTTCTGCTAGTACGACTACATCTTTATTAATATACGTCTTGTTTGCCTTTCTTCTACAATTTTGTCAGGCTCAACTTCTAGCCACGAGAAAGCAAAGTATTAAAACTTGGAGACCGCAAAGTATTTGTAGATTATGATTATTCATTGTACATCAAGCAAAAGAGAAGGAAATTTATCCAGGAAATCGGGGAATGTCGAGAGACAGGTGCGAGATTCACGCTGTTGAGAATCAAAGTCATTTTTTGAAACAGAACAAGCTAAGGAGGAAATAAAGTTAATCCAACAAAAAGCAAGTCAGCAAGCAGAAGGGGACTTTGCTTCTCATTCTTCTGACTGTAAGATTCGTAAGGAGACTTTGCCAGTGAAACCTTTTCCATTGTTCCAAAGGAAAATGCTTGAGAGACAGAATCAGCAGCACCTTGGACTTGAACCACAGTCTGGTTTTGGGAGATGAGCAGGAAGTATATTAGTAACTCGGAACTTGAATAATTGGAAAACTATAAAGCATCTTCTCACATTTGTGAAATATGGTTTTGCAAGAAAAAGTGGTTGAAAAACACCGGACTTTTGTTGACTTTGTTAAACTTGTGGGTGGGCTGTAAAACATGTATCCTGTTTTGTATCATTAATGTTTAGAAGGACACTAAAAGGGGGAAAACTAACTTTAAGTGAAACTATTTTTGATTTGATATTGTCTTTTTCATTCTCACTCCCTGATTGGTTACGGATTAGACCCAGCGGCATTCATTCAGACTTGGACCCTAGTCTCAAGGTCCTTCCTCTGCCCATAATGCCCTATTCTGTCCCTAACTCCTCAGATCTCATTTGCTGTCTTTGTTTTAGGATGTCAGACTTGGTTTCAGGCTTGTAACAGTTTACTGTTAAAAGCTTTCAAAGCAGTTTCCTAGTCAAAACTTGTTTTCTATATCTTTTGTTACCTCTGATCTCTACCCAATAGTTTTAAAAGCCATTAGGTGCTTTTTATTTTGTTTTGAGATGCCCATCTCCTTACTCATGTTTCAGCACTCTTTTCTTGAAGAGTTTCTTTTAGTTGAGAGTTTTTATAAGGTGTGCTTTTATAGATGTAGTTATAAGGTAGGGTAGGATAAATAGTTTTTATAGGGTGTGTGTTTTTTCTACTTATTACTGTAGATATAGTCTACATTATAGTGAAGTGTTAGTAGTGTAGTTGAATTAGTAGCTGTTATCTTAGTGTATGTGCCATTTGTTCTGTCGTGTTTTGCTGTGTGTTTTTTTGAGAGATACTGTGTGGGCACGAGATTTCACAATCTGATGCCCCCAATAAATGTGTTTATTGTTTAGGGCCTGAATACTTGACGATTGGCATATGACATTTGCTCATCCTTTAATCCTAGAGCTGTAACCAATCAAACATATTTATTCCAAAGGGCTTTCTTCTGGCTTCTTCGACATCTGCAGGGGCTCAAACCCCCCTCCAAGCACTTACCTGGCTCCTCCAAAAGTAAGAAGCGCTCTCATAAGACCTCAAACATCACCAGAAGCAACTAGTCAGGATACACCACGAGACACCTTCTCAAATAAAGAACTTTATTCCAATGGATGAATAAAAATGAATAAGCGCTTTCGCTTGCTGCTGGCAAGCTTCTTCAGATACAATTACTTGTGTACATCCAGGGTTTTTATACTAAAACAGTGTCAGCTGATCAAATCATTACACACTCCAATAATACAATTAAATCATTAATTAAGTGCATAACTAAGCTAAATGATTAATCAACCTGGTCATATCCAAGCACTGCAGATAGTGGTTCATACACAGGCCAAAAACAAAACAGTCACTACCACTGTTGTAGCTATATAATGCTTACTAATAGATCTTATAACTGGTTACTATGTAGTGATGTACTAACATAATATTCTATCTGTAATTAAAAACTCATCGTGTTATTATTATTATTAAAACTGTTAAGACTTTGAAGCATGATATAATTGAAGTCAATCAGAACAAAATAATAAAAGATATATAAATCAAATTAATTCAGCTTCGTCCAATAGTACAAAATGAATGAATCTATGTGTATAAAAATAATATATGTGTGCACACATATACATGAATCTCAATTAAAACAACCTCATCCTTTGTCTAATACAGACTGATGCATCAATAAATGTCACTTCATGCATCATCAGAACTTTAGCTTGTTGCAAGTATTAAGTGATGATGCTCGCAATATAGATCTATCTGATGGATGAAGCAAACACTGCAAACAAAGTAAAACACAATACGCAAATGCACAGAATGAAATAATGCATAGAGAAAAAATAATATCCAATAAATAAATAAATAAATGCAATAAATTCCATGTGGTTGTGTCATCGGTAGATGACACAACTAAGCAAACTGCATCTGTGCTAACCCTCCTGTGTTCTTGTATACACCGGAAAGACATTTTCACTAAACCTCTTGCGATCGGCCCAGTGACTGCTACTAATAAGAAGTGTAATGCTGCTAGCAGTTGGATAAACCCAAGACATGGAAGGAGGCTGGAATGCATCCTAACCATATTGCATTGCGTCTATCCAGTGTCAAGTGTGTAATCATATATACAATATAAATTGCTGATAACTGTACTATCTCTTCGTCAATGGGGCCAAACCAATGCAGGAAAAAATATACTAAATACTGTTAAAAACTGTTATTTAGATCAAATATGAAGCTTGTTGAAACCTCAGGGCATATAACAACCCCATCTCCTTCGCTAAATAAGTGATAATTCAAAGCCAACAAATAACAAGGGAATCAAGTTGGTATCTTTTCCTCGAACATGCTGGTTCAACAAAGCTTAATAATAGTCCAAAGCCAGCTGGAAACCTGACTCTCTATTATAAAGGCTTCATATTTCTAAGCAATAGTCTATACATCTGTGGATCAGTGAAATTCACTTATTATAATTTGTAAAGTGTCATGTGCTATGTAGTGTAATAAATATAATAAATATCAAAAGAAATAATTCATCACTATGTTAGTGTATATACATCACAAGCTAATGTACCTAAAAAATCCACATATAAAAGGTATACAAGGCCGCAAGCTTAAAATTGACAGCCTTAAGTTTCTTAAAAATAAACTCAGATATTATTATTCAATACTCGTTCTGAAATAAAGTCTAAGAACATATATTATACTCCCACTTCACTGTTAGAATGTCTTCACATAATACTGTGTATTTTCTGTAATGTGAAGATGAAAAAAACTGAAATATGTACATACCCATGATCCTGTCGCTATTCTCTCATGGTGAGGGATGAAATTCAAGGCAGATCCTTTTGTATGTTCATTTATAAGAGCTGTGAATGTCTCAAGAACATCAAAGAGAAACTAGTATGTATACTCAAAATCCAAGTACTATCAGGTAGAGTCAATGGCTCTGATTCTATTAGGCCCTATTCCTCTATTATTCTAGAAATGGTTTTATGGAAACATAATTGTTTATGCCTGGAGCTCTGTGTGCTCCAGACCTAAATATCCAGTCCATCTCTAATTTAGCTAGAGCTCTCTCATTATCTCCCAACCTCGGGCTAATTTTGATGTTCTGTAGTACCCTAAATCTAAATCTGTGCGTAGGGTTGGAAATGATGTGCTTAGCTAACGCATTGAGCTCATTTTGTCTACGTATATCATAGGTATGATTGTATATGCGCTCTCTTAGTTTCCTCTTGGTGAGGCCAACATAGAACGCTGAGCATGACTCGCAGTTGGCCATGTAGACTAAATTCATGGTATCACAATTTGTATAGCTCCTGGGTATAAAGTGGAAATGTCCATCAGGGTGTGTATATTCCTGAATGGGATTAATGTGTTGACACATACTACAATGGTTACATGGAAAAGTTCCTAACTTGTCAAGTTTAGTTACCTCTCTAGGTGGCATATCATTTGAGTTGTAGGAAAATATTGTTTTCAAGTTGTCACATGTCTTGAAAACAAAACTGGGTCTACTACCTACTATTTCCCTTGTGTCATCATTGATCCCAAGAGGGTTCCAATGTCTATTAATAATCTTCTTGATTTCATATATATCATTAGTGTATTTCAGTATATAATTAATTTTTGTATTCTGTTTAAAAGGAGTGGGAAACTGTATCTTTTTAACTTCATTGGATCTCTTCTTATTCCCCCTCACAGCGGTATGTCTGTTCCCATCATGTATAACATGATTCCTCATATCTTTCACTATGTTGCTTTTATACCCTCTGGCTACAAACATCTTTTCCAAGTAGTCAGCCTCATTACATAGAGTTTCTGTGTCATTACATAGCCTAGTTAGCCTCGAGAATTGTCCTTTCATTATGCCTGTAAACATGTATCTCGGATGCATACTACTATATTCCAAGAGAGCATTCCTCCAGCAGGTTTTTCTAAAAAGTCTATGCGACAATTTATCATTTACGTCATAAAATAGGGTTAAATCTAAGAAGCTAATCTCCCTATAGGAGTATTCATAGGTGAATTTTAGGAATGTGGTAGTGGTTTCTAGGTATTCCACAAAGCTGTCCAATTCCTGAATGGTCCCATCCCATGCCAAGATCACATCATCTACGAACCTCCTGTAAATGCGTATCTTTTCCATCCAACTACTGTTAAACACATGTGCCTGCTCCCAATGGTATAGTACCAGGTTTGCGTAAGAGTTGGCACATCAAGTCATAGCGACACCCCATGTTTGTAGATAGTATTTGTTATGAAATGTAAACACATTACATTCTAGTACTAACTCTAATAACTGGTTGATTAGTATCTGTCTATTCCTAGAGAAATTACTATTCAATGCCAAGGTTTCTCTCACCGCCTGCATTCCATAATCATTGGGGATACATGTGAATAAGTCACGAACATCTAAGGTTACCAAAAGCAATTTTCCAAGAGTCCTATCCAAAGAGTCAAAGGATGCTAGGTCCTTTAACAGGTGTTGCGTATCTCTAAGGATGGTGTTTATAGTATTCACTATCGGCCTCAGCATTTTTTCTATAAAGACCGAGATATTATAAGTGGCCCATGACCTACCAGATACTATAGGCCTCATGGGTATCGGTTCTACTTCTTTGTGGATCTTGGGCAGACCTTTCAAGACAGGTATTAGAGGTTCTTTGATGTACAGAAAATCAAACATCTCCTTGCTCACTTGTCGACACATTAAAATGTCATATAACTCTTCATTAACTATGTTGATAATTTTCATGACACCCTTGAGTGTCAATTCTTGATAGGTACTGTTGGATTGTAGGGTGCTTTCTATATTCTGTATATACTCATGCCTATCAAGCACCACTACCCCCCCCCCCCCCCTTGTCAGCATTGGTAATGACTATGTTCTTGTTGCCTTTCAAAAATTTCAACGATTCATATTCAGCTCTCTCAAGATTAAATCCATCAGATAGATCTATATTGCGAGCATCATCACTTAATACTTGCAACAAGCTAAAGTTCTGATGATGCATGAAGTGACATTTATTGATGCATCAGTCTGTATTAGACAAAGGATGAGGTTGTTTTAATTGAGATTCATGTATATGTGTGCACACATATATTATTTTTATACACATAGATTCATTAATTTTGTACTATTGGACGAAGCTGAATTAATTTTATTTATATATCTTTTATTATTTTGTTCTGATTGACTTCAATTATATCATGCTTCAAAGTCTTAACAGTTTTAATAATAATAATAACACGATGAGTTTTTAATTACAGATAGAATATTATGTTAGTACATCACTACATAGTAACCAGTTATAAGATCTATTAGTAAGCATTATATAGCTACAACAGTGGTAGTGACTGTTTTGTTTTTGGCCTGTGTATGAACCACTATCTGCAGTGCTTGGATATGACCAGGTTGATTAATCATTTAGCTTAGTTATGCACTTAATTAATGATTTAATTGTATTATTGGAGTGTGTAATGATTTGATCAGCTGACACTGTTTTAGTATAAAAACCCTGGATGTACACAAGTAATTGTATCTGAAGAAGCTTGCCAGCAGCAAGCGAAAGCGCTTATTCATTTTTATTCATCCATTGGAATAAAGTTCTTTATTTGAGAAGGTGTCTCGTGGTGTATCCTGACTAGTTGCTTCTGGTGATTCAACTGATTTCGTTTGCTACAGGATACTTCAGGGAGTAGTGCGGCAATTGTTTTCTGTTTTTGGAAGACCTCAAACATCTTCAGAGCTGCCATCAAAGTCTATACAGACTTTGGATCTGAGACCCTCCTCTACTCCCTCTGATAGTAAGAGCTCTTTGAATCCTACTGGACTGATCACCATTTCCAGTTCTCGTAGGCCATCCAGCTTCAGCTTGGATTCCAAGACTTCAGATACAGTAGCGTGAAGTCATACACCTGAATACTCCTTGAAACCAGTTTCACCAACACTACCTTCAAAGCTGTTTGAAACCTCTAAAAAAAACTTTCCAGGCCTATAGCTGAAGCTTCTTCCAGGTTCTCTAGGAGTTTCTCTGATGCATATATGGACAGAGTGATGCAGAGATTCGTCAGGGCTCAGATCCAGATGGGGGGGTCTTGCCAGTTCCTTCCCCTCTTGGATCCGCAAGTGTATTTGCCCAAACTATCAAGTCTCCTCCTCTGATCTGTTGAACTGATACCCCAAGCACCTGGAAAAGTTTAGTTCCCTCCAAAGACAGACTGCATTGGAGCAAAGGTGTCCCTGTTGATGCCATGGTTGTGGTAGCAGACACCAAGACGGAACTAGCCCAACAGAGTTCCACTGTCAGTCTGTCGAACAGGTAGTCCAGAGCAATGGACAGGTTTGGCGTCACATTTAAGCTTTGGCTACCTGAGGTTGTTAAATTACTTGGCCCACTTCACCCGCTTGCAGAGAGACTTGGTCAAGGAACTTTCCAACTCTCTCTCTCTCAGACCATGTCAGATGAGGACTTCAAGAAATTCTCTCCCCAACTGGCCACACTCGCTTCCATTGCTAATTCATCCATGAGACTTGTTTCCCATACGGCGGAAGGAGCCTCACGGGTAGCCGGCTCAGGTAATATCCAGAGGTTTTTACATTCCCTTTTCCCTTTAACCTTCAGTAATAAGCCAGAATCTCCCAGATGTTCCACCCAGTCAGAGGGGCTATGCAGCATCAGAAATTCAAAAATTGATGCAAAAGAGCATCATTGAAGAGATCCCAAACAGAGAATTCAGAACTTACTCTGGCTTCTTTTTAGTGCCAAAGAAAACAGGGGACCCTGAGGTCCATCCTGAATCTAAGCAGTCTGAATCAGTAAATCCGGAAACCACAGCGATCAAGAGGAAGTATGTAGCCCAACGCTCATTGCCTCGAGCATGGGACAAAACCGTTCTGACGACGTAAACCTCACTGCTTTGATCCTAGCACTTACGGAGCGTGTTGACTCTGTCCTCACGCTTAGACACTCAAATTAGTAATTTCAACGCGAGTGTCATTGCTGCAAACGCTATGGAATCAACGAGTCCAATACAGCCTGGTCAACGTACCCTATTAACCTCTGATAGAATTCATCGATGTAGTCCAAGAGAACCAGTTACATCACAGAATTTGATGCAGGACAGTATCCCGAATTCTGAACATTGCAAAGTGGTACGCGCTATTAATGGTAGTGACAGACAAATTTTACAAGCAGCTAATAATCCACTAACCTCAGCTACTTCCAACAATGTGGCTAATACCAATGAAGGGAATGGCAATAATAGAACAGAACCTGCAGGAAATACAAGCGTTCGAGAGCTTATAGGAGCTCCATCATTCCATGAATGGATTTACGACACTAGCAAGTTTAGCTTTAGTCAAAGCAGCTTGCGGGAGCAACCGGCTGACAACGCTATACAGGCTGAGGTTAGTAATGATATTATCACCAACAATTTAAAAATGCTTGATGCTAAACTTTTGAAAATTAAAAAACTTCAATTAGAAATCAACTATTTTCAGGAATGTAATAAACAGCGCCTAGTACCAAAAGGTTTGAGACACCACTTTTACCCTACGGGACTGGTGGCCAACTCTTTATTTCATTTAGAACTAAATACTTTATTTGATGAACAAGGCTTTGCTTTAATGGACTTGTTGGTCAAACATTATGGGATTCAAATAGTTGAATTATCAAAAGAAGTTGCCATGTTGAACGAAGCTATAATTAACCATGCTGATTTCACTAGATACAAATATGAGTATGATGGATGCTTTAACTCAATTGACCAACTACTTGTGAAGTTAAAAATGAACAAAAGTAAAAAGATGGCTCGTGACAGAGCTTCATATGACAACGGGACAGCATACCCTAATCCCCCCTTGTCGCAAAGTGGACTGGCTACTACGACCATTACAAGTACTGTTACAAATTCTTTTAGCTCATATGGAGCTGACCTTGACTCTAGTCATGGTACAGCTAACACTAACCGTAATGGACATGACTCTCACCAAAATCAAAACACATGGGCAGGACGGCTCAGAAATGGCAAGTTTAAAAACAACAATGGAGGATACGTTAACCAGACGTATCCCAGTGACTTTGTTTCTAGTGATGAACAGTCTAACTCTAGACTAGGTGCAACAATCAAAGGTACCAGGCTGTTAAAGATTTTTGCAAGTTCAGCCTCCAAAATTTAGTAGGAATTGGCCTGCTAAGGGGTGGACGCATCCTTCTTATGATCAGTCTAGGGGTAGATCTAGACGTGGTAGAGGCAGAGCTCAGAGCTCCTTCAGGCCTAGAACAGGGAGTTCACCTGCACAATCTTCGGGTGAGGGCAGGGGCCAGTCCTTTCGTAAACAGGCCCAATGACCTACCTTTTCGGCTGACAGATCCTTCTTGCCTGGCAGCACCTTTGGGAGGAAGGTTGGCGCTCTTCAAGGAAAATTGGAGTCTGGTTACCCAAGACAGATGGGTATTGGATATCATACACCAGGGTTACAGGTTTTATTTCCATACCTTGCCTCCTTTCAAAGGCATGCCGGATGTTCCTCCTCAGCAAAGACTAGAAGCTCACAAACAAATTTCTCTGTTGTTGCAAATAGGAGCCATACAACCGGTCCCTCTGCCAGAAGTGGGCCTAGGATTTTATTCTCGCCTGTTCCTAGTACCAAAGAAGGGGAACAAGTGGAGACCAATTTTAGATTTATCTATCCTCAACACTTATTTGGACATTCCCAAGTTCAAAATGTTGACTCTGCAACAGCTTTTACCTCTGCTGGGCAAAGACCACTGGATGGTGACTCTGGATCTCAAGGAAGCTTATCTTCATGTTCCTATCAGGCTGAACTGCAGGAAGTATCTACGCTGGCTGGGACTTCTCATTATCAGTTCTCTGCATTGCCCTTTGGCTTATCTACTGCGCCCAGAGTGTTCACGAAAGTTCTGGCTCCAGTGATAGCTTTCCTCAGGCTGAGAGGAATACAGATCTATCCTTATTTGGACGACTGCCTGATTCTGGCCCAAGAAAGGGACGAACTTCTTCATCATTTACAGTATGTGATAGCAGTGCTAAGATGCCTGGGGTATTCTGTGAACGAAATAAAGTCCAGTCTAGTACCCTCTCAGGACATGTGCTTTCTGGGTGTGAGGCTGAATACAGCATCCCAGATGGCCTTTTTGACCCCGGACAAACAAAAGAATCTTTCCCTGTACTTTCGTCAATTGTCTCATCAGTCCAGGCTGACTGCAAGGACAGTCCTTCAAGCCTTGGGGTTCATGGCATCTTGTATTCTGGTGCTTCCCAATGCCAAACTGCATATGAGGAAGTTACAATGGTATCTCAAAATGTGTGGACACAGCACTGCCAAGATTTGGACACTGTCATTCAGATAATACCTTGCATTCAAAAGGGAGTTTTGTGGTGGGCTCAGGAATGTCACCTAAACAAGGGACTCTCTGTGACCCGGCCAGAGGCGAGTCAGATTCTTACGACAGATGCCTCAGACACAGCTTGGGGAGCTCATCTAAATGGAAAATGGGTACAAGACACGTGGCCTGCCAGACTTCAACATCTACATATCAACTTGAAGGAGATGTTAGCAGTCCAATTTGCATTGATAGCTTTCAAAGACTTACTCCTTCCAGGGCAGGTGTTGGTTCTAACAGACAACACGACTGTCATGTGGTACATCAACAAGCAAAGGGGGGGCACATTCTTATCCTCTATGCAGACAAGCAATGATTTTGTGGGAGACTGCTCTCAGTTTACAGCTGAATCTTCAAGCAAGGTTTCTGCCAGGAGCACAGAACTCCTTAGCAGATGTGTTAAGCAGAAGAATTATGGATCCCCACGAGTGGAAATTGGATCCTCATGTATTTCAGAAATTGACAGTGTTATGGGGAACTCCAGACATATATCTGTTCGCTTCTCCACTGAACCACCAGCTGCCAAAGTTTTGCACAAAAAGGTTTCATCCAACAGCTTGGAAAGTGGATGCTCTTTCTTTCAATTGGAGCAAGCTTCATGTGTATGCCTTTCCACCTCTGCCTCTCCTCCCAAAAGTACTCCTAAAGGTCAGACAGGACAAGCCAAAGATGATCCTAATAGCTCCGGATTGGCCTCGACAGTACTGGTACCCATTACTGAGAAGTCTGGTAAGGGAACCTCCATGGCCTTTGCCTTCGATTCCACACCTACTGTCTCAGGAAGCCGGTCATTTACTCAATGTCAAGCTCCACTCTCTACACCTGACAGCCTGGCGTATTCTGTTTTAAACCCTGGAGGGTCTCAGCTTCCACAACAAGTTTTGAATGTTATTTTGGAGGCCAGTAGGCCTAGTACAAGGAAAGTGTACGCAGATAAATGGAAGAGATTTTTATTTTGGAGTACAGCAAAGGAATTTGATGTTTCTAAACCTAATTTAAGTGTGGCTCTTCAATATCTTGCTGAGTTACTGGACAAAGGTTTGTCTTTCTCTTCCATTAAGGTTCATGCTGCAGCGATTTCAGCACATTATGATTGTGTTCCACCTTTGTTTTCTCATCCTTTGTTTAAGCAATTCCTTAGAGGGGCAAAGAATTTAAGACCCCCACGTAGAGCTCCTACTCCTGCTTGGGATCTCAATTTTGTGTTGGAGAAACTCACTCTACAACCTTTTGAGCCTGCAGCTACTGCTGAATTGAAATATTTATCATGGAAGACTGCTTTTTTGTTGGCCATTACCTCTGCGAGAAGGGTTTCTGAGTTACAGGCCCTTATGGCAGTTGAGCCTTTCTTAATTTTCCATAAGGATAGGGTATCATTCGTACTAATCCTTCCTTTATGCCTAAAGTGGTTTCTAGTGTGGCTTTAAACCAAACTATTCATTTACCTACTTATTATGCAAACCCCCAAAACAAAGGGGAAAAGATTTTGCACACTTTGGATATACACAGGCAGTTGCGTTATTATTTGAGCAGAACTAAAGGGTTCAGGCAGTCTCAGCAGTTATTTGTTTCCTTTGCTTTGAGTTCTCAGGGCAAGCCTGTGTCAAAACAAACTATTTCTAAATGGATTGGATTTTGTATTGCTTTCTGTTATTCCCATCATGGTAAGGAGATTCCAGCTGGGATTAGGCCTCATTCCACTAGGGCTACTGCCACGTCTACAGCATTTTTAAGGGGGGTGGCAACTAAAGATATTTTGGAGGCAGCTACTTGGAGTTCAGTGCATACTTTCTCTAAGCATTACCACCTTCCACTTTACTCTAAATCTAGGGCTGGTTTTGCCACTGCAATTCTACAGGGCATTTTGGCAGCTCCTCCTGCTTTATAGCTTTGCCATCCTCCCTTACCTCTGCTTTGGGATTCTACCCAAGTGTAAGGACTGCAGCAATGTGAGATGAAGAACATAGTACAGTTTTGTACCTACCATAAATGTAGATGTTCGAAGATCCACATTGCTGCAGTCCAGTTTACCCTCCCTCCATCCCCTCTATATTTAGAGGCAGTTGTGTGGTTTGGGTTGCAAATATTGTGGATTTTGTATATATTGTACATATGTTTAGTGCAAGGGTGGCTAGTTGTTTTTTGTTGTTTTTTGGGTTTCACCTTTCCTTTTAGGGTCTTCTGACATCTGGGGCAAGAAAAGACTGAGGATATGACTTCGGTCATGCGCATTTGTACCCTGACGTCCTGATGTCAGTCTTAAGCGCCTTGACCGACGTCAGCCTTATACTTTGATATTCGGGCCGACCGAGGACAGCGGACTACCCAAGTGTAAGGACTGCAGCAATGTGGATCTTCGAACATCTACATTTATGGTAGGTACAAAACTGTACTTTTCAACAAGGCACTGGTAAACCTCAGGGCAGATCTTGGTGGTCTTTACTTTTAGTCTGATTATCTTTTCTTAGAGACAGTTGAGCAAGCTTTTTTCTTCATGTCCAAGTCAAGAAAAATCTCTCTTCTGGACAGATTAATAAGGGAGATAATATGAGGAGATATAGTTCCTCACCAGTCTGAGCTCTTTTAATGTTATCATAAGGCTTTCTTTTGAGCCACCTTTATCAGGGAATCCTATCTCCAACTGGAATATTTGCTTCAAAAGGCACAATTCTGAAGGCATAATCCTACAGTGTCAGCTGAATTGAAGGTTTTCGTCCTGGATGATCCTCTTTCTGATGACTGTTGTGGCATCTGAGAGCATTTTTGAAGTATAGGCCGTTTTTGTCAACTCTCCTTAATATTTTCTTCGTAAAGAGGGGTAATGCTCAGAAGTAATTTCTCCTTCGTGCATGCAGTAGCAAAAACATCTGATTTGAATCAGCTTGCCAGCCTGCCTTTATTTTCTTGTTTGCACTGTATCTGTGAGGAATATCGTCTTCATGATATGTTTGTCAACAGATTTAGTTATATGTGACACAATCTAAGCTTTCTTCAAGGGCCGTCTGCCATTTCTTGTCTAGTTTCAATTTAATATAGGACAAAAAGTCAGATGTTTAGTAGTTACATTGTTTTCTGTCACAAAAGGTAGAATAGCTCTACCTGCAATCATTCTTCACAGGAACGTTCAGTGCACTAAAACACTAGTAGTGGCTTTTTACCTTAATGCTACCTAAGATGTTGGCAGCAACTTGATCTTTCTTTAACACTAAAACTTATTTTTTCAAAGTTTTGTTTTAGGGGCAGTGTTGAAATTTTCTAATGAAAGTCACTCGAGGATTAGCCAGAGACTGTGTCCTAGAAGTTATCTAATATGGACTGCTTTTTAGCAGGTGTGAAATAATAGACTTGCTAGAAGTATTGACGTTTAGTAAGGCAGTTCAGTTTAGGTAATGTAATTCCTACCATTCCCCTCCTTTTATCTTCTCTCCTCTACCTTTTCTTAGGTTTTCTTCATGTTGAATGTCAGAACTGAGAGAGTTGTAATCATGTGTGAATTAATGGAAAGAGGAAGTGTTGTGCATCCTGAGATTGACTTTCGTCTGAGTATTCCTAGCCCAAAGGCATAAAAGTTACTGAAAAATTAGCCTTCTTTTGTGTATCTAGTTGTTATGGTAAGTACATCACTTTCACGTCAAACATTTACTGCATTCTTCAGTGAATCATCATTCTACCTGCTGTATCAGGATGTTTCTTAGAGCTCCGAGACTCATGTCTGTGACCTTCAGTTCATTTATAAGAAACACTAGGTTCCATATGAAGAAAATCTAGTGATGTCTCTAGAATTGTTGGGGTTGGTGTCTGGATTCTTTACATACATATTTTCTGTTTCCTTCGTGGATGAAGTACTAAAGTAGTGGGTTTAGTAAATGAACCACTATTAAGGAAGTCGTACTCCAGCAAGCATCATCTTTACATTTCATTTAACAGCAGAATAGTAGCTGGTTCAACCAGCAACCTGGAGCAGAACTATGAACCAGTGCTCCACCCCCTTATCTCTTCAAGTGAAGGTTTATTGCACTTAAATCTAACCTCGGCTATTCCATTGAAGAAGAAGAAAAAAAAGACATTCCTTTTACTGGCACACCAACCAGGTGGCTAGATGCATGACACTCCCTACCCTAGCTATCTTTTTGTGCACTGCCTCAGCACTCCTTAAATGAGTTATTTTAAAAAATGATTTTTAACTGTAGTAAACTAAACCTAAAAACACAGACTTCTTGTTGCACTTCCCCAGCTAAAAAATTAAGAATGTGCTAGCAGAGTTGTCCTCTGACTTGTGCCTCCTGGAACTTTTCAATACTACATAGGAGTCTTCCTAATAATAAACCATACAAAAGAAGACTCGTAATGCGAGATTTTCAAGATGACTGTACACTGATCAACAGCATAACTTCATCTCTCCCATGTGAAAAAAGAAACTGAGAAAAAGGAGTACCATTGAAAATGCTTTTGGTAAAATTCAGTTACTGGCTAGTAAATGCACCGCCTGGATGCCAGAAAAGAAGAGGAAGAACTTTGGAAAACCTGAAGGAAAATCAGTCGTAAAAGATGAAGAAAATACACTGTCTGGAAAGGATTCTACAACTGTTCAGCAAACAGTAGTTTAGCTTTGGTTCAAGAGATGGCTTCCAGTAATTTAGAGGAAGAAATAAAACAAATGTAAGTAGAGGTGATTAAAATAAATGAAACATTGAAGGAATGTATCCATTCAAATAACAAAAGACTGGAAAAATAGAAGCTTTAACTGGCCATTTAGTCGAACTGATAAAAATGCAAAAATCAGCAGATGACATGAAAGAAAAGCTGGCTGGATGTGAAGTTTCTCAAGACGAACTGTTAAAAAAAAAAATAGAGCACAGAGAGAACCTGAGATTTTCTGCGGTACCAGAGGAACTGGATAGAACAGACTGTATTAATTTTATGAAAGCACGAATACTTTTATGAAAGCACGAATAAGCAGCTGGACTGGTGTTCCATAACAGAACTTGTTAATTGAAAGGGAACATAGACTGTATGCTCCAAACTTTCTGCTAGTACGACTACATCTTTACTAATATACGTCTTGTTTGCCTTTCTTCCACAATTTTGTTAGGCTCAACTCCTAGCCACGAGAAAGCAAAGTATTAAAACTTGGAGACCGCAAAGTATTTTTAGATGATGTTTATTCATTGTACATCAAGCAGAAGAGAAGGAAATTTATCCAGGAAATCGGGGAATGTCAAGAGACAGGTGTGAGATTCACGCTGTTGAGGATCAAAGTCATTTTTTGAAACAGAACAAGCTAAGGAGGAAATAAAGTTAATCCAACAAAAAGCAAGTCAGCAAGCAGAAGGGGACTTTGCTTCTCATTCTTCTGACTGTAAGATTTGTAAGGAGACTTTGCCAGTGAAACCTTTTCCGTTGTTCCAAAGGAAAATGCTTGAGAGACGGAATCAGCAGCACCTTGGACTTGAACCACAGTCTGGTTTTGGGAGATGAGCAGGAAGTATATTAGTAACTCTGAAATTGAATAATTGGAAAACTGTAAAGCATCTTCTCACATTTGTGGAATATGGTTTTGCAAGAAAAAGTGGTTGAAAAACACTGGACTTTTGCTGACTTTGTTAAACTTGTGGGTGGGCTGTAAAACATGTATCCTGTTTTGTATCATTAATGTTTAGAAGGACACTAAAAGGAGGAAAACTAACTTTAAGTGAAACGATTTTTGATTTGATATTGTCTTTTTCATTCTCGCTCCCTGATTGGTTACGGATTAGACCCAGCGGCTTTCATTCAGACTTGAATCCTAGTCTCAAGGTCCTTCCTCTGCCCATAATGCCCTATTCTGTCCCTAACTCCTCAGATCTCATTTGCTGCCTTTGTGTTAGGATGTCAGACTTGGTTTCAGGCTTGTAGCAGTTTACTGTTAAAAGCTTTCAAAGCAGTTTCCTAGTCAAAACTTGTTTTCTATACCTTTTGTTACCTCTGATCTCTACCCAATAGTTTTAAAAGCCATTAGGTGCTTTTTATTTTGTTTTGAGCTGCCCATCTCCTTACTCATGTTTCAGCACTCTTTTCTTGAAGAGTTTCTTTTAGTTGAGAGTTTTTATAGGGTGTGCTTTTATAGATGTAGTTATAAGATAGGGTAGGATAAATAGTTTTTATAGGGTGTGCGTTTTTTCTACTTATTACTGTAGATATAGTCTACATTATAGTGAAGTGTTAGTAGTATAGTAGTATAGTTGAATTGATATGAATTAATAGCTGTTATCTTAGTGTATATGCCATTTGTTCTGTTGTGTTTTGCTGTGTGTTTTTTTGAGAGATACTGTGTGGGCACGAGATTTCACAATCTGATGCCCCCAATAAATGTGTTTATTGTTTAGGGCCTGAATACGTGACGATCAGCATATGACATTTGCTCATCCTTTAATCCTAGAGCTGTAACCAGTCAAACATATTTATTCCAAAGGGCTTTCTTCTGGCTTCTTCGACATCTCCAGGGGCTCAAACCCCCCTCCAAACACTTACCTGGCTCCTCCAAAAGTAAGAAGCGCTCTCATAAGACCTCAAACATCTTCAGAGCCACCATCAAAGTCTATACAGACTTCGGATCTGAGACCCTCCTCTACTCCCTCTGATAGTAAGAGCTCTTTGAATCCTACTGGGCTGATCACCATTTCTAGTTCTCTTAGGCCATCCATCTTCAGCTTGGATTCCAAGACTTCAGATCCAGTAGTGAGAAGTCATACACCTGAATACTCCTTGAGATCAGTTTCACCAACACTACCTTCAAAGCTGTTGGAAACCTCTAAAATAAAAACTTTCCAGGCCTATAGCTGAAGCTTCTTCCAGGTCCTCTAGGAGTTTCTCTGATGCAGATATGGACAGAGTGACGCAGAGATTCGTCAGGGCTCAGATCCAGATGGGGGTCTTGCCAATTCCTTCCCCTCTTGGATCCGCAAGTGTATCTGCCCAAACTATCAAGTCTCCTCCTCTAATCTGACGAGCCCCGGGATCCTAGATACCTGAGAGAGTTGGTGTCTGATCCCAGGAAGCTCCCTTCCTTGATTCCAACTATTACCCTAACCAGCCCTGTGCCGTTTTGTTGGATCCAAACTGGTCTCTGATCAGAGATGTCCGCGTCTGATGCATCCAAACTGATCTCTGATCAGAGATGTCAGCATCTGATGCAGAGGGAAGGTCTTGGCATCAAACCTGACAGAACAGTCCCTTCTTCTTGGTGCTACAGCCCTGATCAGATTCTATCTGGAGACCATGGATCTGGTGTTGCCCCTGTCCTCTCTTCAGATCCAAAAAAGGTGGAGGGGAGTCCCCCTGGGACCACCAGCATTCCAGATTGTTGAAAGCGATTTCTCTTTGCATAGAGACCCAACCTCTCACATCTTGGAACCTTCCCTTCGTCCTTCATTGGGTCCAATTTCTAATCCCATCATTCCTGTCCAGGGTCAGCCCTCTCAGAGAAACCCCCTGAGAAGGCCCCTATTTCTTCTGATCCCTCCCCTGAGCACCTCCCAGAGGAGGTTTCTCAAAAAAAATGCAAGGGGAGGCACATTGACTTCCCTGATGGAGTCCCTCACCGAAGACATTGACTTTGAGGGAGAAGGATCCCCACGATCATCACCTGGAGACATCTTCGAAATCCTTAAACAGAAGGGTGGCTGGTCTTCCCAGCCTCCTCCTCCTGAAACGTCAGTGTTTTTGGAGGCTTTCGGGATGGACCCGTCTATGTCTTGGGTAACTTCCCCCACCCACTAGACAAAACTCATTGATTTAGTTTCCCGTTGGACTTGGAAGGAGATGGACACTGTTGAACTGATACCCCAAGCACCTGGAAAAGTTTAGTTCCCTCCAAAGACAGACTGCATTGGAGCAAAGGCGTCCCTGTTGATGCCATGGTTGTGGTAGCAGACACCAAGACGGAACTAGCCCAACAGAGTTCCACTGTCAGTCTGTCGAAAAGGTCTTCCAGAGCAATGGACAGGTTTGGCATCACATTTAAGCTTTGGCTACCTGAGGTTATTAAATTACTTGGCCCACTTCACCCGCTTGCAGAGAGAATTGGTCAAGGAACTTTCCAACTCTGTCAGACGAGGACTTCAAGAAAGTCTCTCCCCAACTGGCCACACTTGCTTCCATTGCTAATTCATCCATGAGACTTGTTTCCCATACGGCGGAAGGAACCTCACGGGCAGCCGGCTCATGTAATATCCAGAGGTTTTTACATTCCCTTTTCCCTTTAACCTTCAGTAATAAGACAGAATCTCCCAGATGTTCCACCCAGTCAGAGGGGCTATGCGGCATCAGAAATTCAAAAATTGGTGCAAAAGAGTGTCATTGAAGAGATCCCAAACAGAGAATTCAGAACTTACTCTGGCTTCTTTTTAGTGCCAAAGAAAACAGGGGACCCTGAGGCCCATCCTGAATCTAAGCAGTCTGAATCAGTATGTAAAGAAGTCAGAGTTCCAGATGGTTAGGGTTCAGTCCATTCTGCCACTGCTGCACAAGGACGGTTGGATGTGCTCTGTAGACCTTCGGGATGCGTACTATCCCATCAAAATAGATGGGTGCTCCAGGAGACATCTGTGCTTCCGGCTGGGCGCCAGTCATTACCAATTCAGAGCTCTGCCCTTTGCACTCACCACAGCCCCCAGGGTGTTTACCAAATGCATGGCAGTAATGGCTCACCTGAGGTTTAAAGCATTCCAGATGTTTCCATATCTAGACGACTGGCTTCTTACTGCCCCAACCAGGCATCAAATTCTTCAAGCCAGGGATTACTTGTTCCAGGTATTTACTTCCCTAGGCATTACAATAAACCTTTCCAAATCAAACCTGTCTCCTGTTCAAAGTTCTGAATTCATAGAAATTCATAGGTGCTCTTCTGAATAGTACAGATCAAGTGGCATCATTACCCGCAAGTTGCATTACTTCTTTGAGAAACCAGGTGTGAGACATGCTGTCTATTCCTTCCCCCCAGCAAAGATGATATGATATTAAAGGCTCTTGGGTCTGTGTCAGCTGCCATTGTTTTATAATTCCTCTAGCAAGGTTCTTTACACAAGTTCTTCAATGAACCTTGACTGTTCAGTGGTCTTTTCTTTACCAGCCTCTATCTGTTCCTATTAGACTAATTTCCATTTGCAGGCATCAATTTCAGTGGTGGATACAATCAGACAACCTGTCCCTAGGCAGAAGACTGTCCCTTCCTCCTCCCCACTTAGCCACAGTGACCATGGACGTTTCTCAGCTGTGGGGTGGGGTGGCATTTCAAGGAGGAGAAGATGGTCCAAGGCATGTGGATCTGCATCGAGACCAGATTGCATGTCAATGTCCTGGAGATAAGAGCAGTCCTTCTAATGTTGCAAACCTTTCAGGGCATTCTCCCTTTAGGGACTATTGCATAACACACCGAAAACATGTCAGTAGTTTGGTATATCAACAAACAAGGAGGAACCCATTCATATCCACTGTGCAGAGAGGCCATGAGGGTCTGGGAATGGGCGATAACTTCAGACCACGTGAACTCGTATACCGGGGAAATCCAGCGTTCTTGCAGACAAACTCAGTAGGTCTGTTCTGACCCCCGACAAGTGGTCCTTCAACAAATCCGTGGCAAATCTAATTTTCAGGTGCTGGGGACAGCTTTGCTGCAACCTCTTTGTTTCTCCCCAAAACAACAAGTGCAGTAAGTATTTCGCTCTGATCCCCCTTTCGTGCAGTCACAGAGGGATGATCTAGCTCATGAGTGGCCCCAGTCCTCTGTGTGCTTATCCTGTGCTCCCTTTGATCCTGAATTTCTTGCAGAAAGCCAGCAGGCTGAAGAGCACAGTTGTCCTCTTTGCCCCCTACTAGCTTTGTCAGATTTGGTTCCCCTTTTTTCTTGGCTCACAAGAAATATCCTCCTTGGATTTTGGAGCCCACCCAGGACCTCCTATTTCACCCATCAGAGAGTCAGCACACCAAGCTCAACACCCATAAGCTAACTGCATGTTTTTTGCAATTCCACAAATTGTACGACTGTCCAGGCTTGCTTCCCCTGTGTATGACATAGTTTTGGCTTCTCAAAAACCTTCTACTAAGAAAATCTACAGAAACAAATGGAAGAGATTTTCCATATGGGCTTCCAATGAAGACATTGATCTTTTTTCAGCTCCTACTTCAGCAGTAGTGCTCTTCCTTACTACTCTTTTTAAAGAAGGAGCAAGTTTTTCTACCATAAAACTTCAGTTGCAGCTATATCCAACTTTCACACTGGAAACTAATCTCCTTCCTAGTTTACTATCAGATTATGCAAGGCTTTCATGAAAGGGATTTTTCTACGTAGACTTCCCATAAAGGATCCTTCTCCTCCTTGGGATCTCGGTCATTCTCCATGGTTTCACAGAAATCTTTTGAGCCAGCAAATAATTGTGACATTAAACTTCTGTCCTGGAAAACCCTCTTTTCTGTGGCTATTACGTCTGCAAAGAAAATCTAAGAGATTCAGGCCTTGTCTTCCAATCTGTGTTGCACAATATTCCATAAAGACAGAGTATCCCTTTAAACCAATCCATTATTTATGCCTAACGTTACTAGAGAAACTAACATTAATCCATCTATGCAGCTGCAAGTGTTCTTTCCCAAGTTTTCTAACAAAGGTGAATATACCTTACATCATCGTGATGTACACAAACCACTATGTTTGTATCTATATAGACCGAAGCAACACAGAAAAGTTGATCAACTGTTGTCTTTTTCAGCTAACTGTTAAGGGCAAGCATTCTCCAAAATTACCCTGGCCAAATGAGTTGCTGAGTGTATATTGTTGATTTATGCTAACAATTGTCTAGAATTGCCTCACCCTCCTAGAGCATATTCAACAAGAACTGTGGCTATTTCATCTGCTTTTTCCTCTGGACCCTCTGTTGATGATGTTTGTGCAGCAGCCCCATGGTCTAGGAATCGTACCTTTGTGATTTATTATAAATTGGACATAGTCTCCAGAAGCAGAGCATCATCTAGTTCGACAGTGCTCCTCCATACTTGACGCCTTCCAAGAGTTACGTAGCTGGGGACTCTGACCCATCAGTGAGAAAGAATGAAAAGGACAACAACAGATTTAAAAGTTCTGTACTTACCATAACTTGGCATCTGTTTTGTCCATTTTCATTCTTCTTCTTCACCTCCCCTCCCAGCCATCCCCCGACCTTGTGTCTCTTTTAGAGGATCCTTGGATATTATTTTTTGGAACACTCCCGTTCCTTGTTTGAGCCTCTGATTCTGTCTTTGTCTCTGTAGTCCAGTAGGTAGTAAGGAAGGCAAACTCAATCTGAGGAGTTAGGGACAGAAGAGAGCATTATGGTTAGTGGGAGGGTCCAGGTGTGAAAGTGTTTGGCCCAGTCCGATCTGAGGGTTAGGTCTGTAACCCGTAAGTGAGGAAGAATGAAAATGGACAACACAAATGCCAAGTTATGGTAAGTACATAACTTTTAATTCTTATTAGTAATTGTGTAAAACATTTCATGATGTAGACTGCTTATTATATAAAAGTACGTTTTTAGTTGTAAGAGGTATAAGTTCTACAGTAGAAACTTGCCTTTTTTCCCGTTGATCTTCATATGCTGTGATCTTGGGCAGCTGGGGTGGGGTGTAAAAGTGCACTTGATTTATATTACTTGTAGAATTAGTATATTTTCTGTTTTTATTTTTCAAGGGTGACTGTCTAGATTACTACCTCTGGCATAAGGTGTAAACAGGTGTCTTGTAAGCATGTAGGTTAAAAAAAAATGAGACAAAATGATGAAAGTCATGAAAATGCTAAGCTTCTTGCAACTGCAAATATATAAGCTTATTTGTTTTCCAGTGGCAAATGTTCAGTGGAGTCTGCAGCAGACCACAGTTGTGCATTCATTTCTGAGTAAACTTTACAAAGACTCTTTGTTGACTGCATTTCCATGGAGACAAGCAGTTTGCAAGTGCAAGCAGTTACTCTTGAGAATTCTGAGTGTTCTTTATTGAGGGGAAATGCAGCATTTACATGTACAATAGCAAGCAGTTCAGCAAAAAAGTAAATGTGAAATTATGGGAGGTGAATAAGGGGTAACAGCCTCCCTAGCAGCCTTACTACTTTAATGCCATTAATAGAACAGTGTACAATTTAGTTTTGCTTAAAGATAGTCAGTGCACTTTTTCTTAGGGATAAAGTTAATGTTTTTCTAAAACTGCTTACCTCCTGTTTCTGAGGTGGAGTTTATAAAACTGGTCTAACTGCTTCTGTGTTATCTGATTGCTTCAAGGCTTGCTGATTTAAAAAGTTTGCTTGTAAATTCTTGCATTCACTGTCAGAAACTCCTGGGTTCTGGCTAGTGTGATTCTCAAACAATCTGGAAATGTATCGCTGATTGAGAAGTATATTTCTTGGCATTTTAACCTTTCAGAGTTCTGCAGTGTCTTAATTTTGCCTGACTGAATTGTTTTATATATTTTCTGGCACTGTTTTCTGTTCTCATCTGTCCTGAAACTGCCCCCCCCCCCCCCCCATTATTGTGGTGTTATAGTTGGTGGCTTTGCAGTTGCCTGTCCTACTGTAAATTTGATCTGGGACACCCCTCCCAGTCTGGTGTTCACTCTACTTAATACAGAGAGAACATTTGAGAAGGCCAACCCACTTAGGTTCTCAACCTGTGCTCCTCCTTCCTCTCTTCCTCTCTCCTTGCACTTTACTATTAAAAAAATTGTACTTATTTTGCTTTTGCCTCTTCTTAAAAGTACTCGTATTTATTCTGCTGCATTTATTACTGTTTGATAGTAGCATGATTAAATTGTAACTGTTATCTAACCCTTTTGGTTTAAGCACTTGGGCTTCAGACCAGATGTTTTTCATTAAGAAGGTTTGTGGCCTGCACTGTTGTGGCAGGACAGGTAGCTTACATCCTTCTAAATTGGGAATTGCTGATTGAAGGCTCAGTGTCTGTTATTATAAAAGTGCATTAGTTCTGGTTTAAGCGCTTGGGCTTCAGGCCAGTTATTTTACATTAAGACTGTTTGTGGTCTGCACTCTTGTGGGAGGAGAGGGTAGATTCTGCACTTCTGAGCTGGGAATTTCTGTTTAAAGGATTATTGTGGCTGCTTATTTGAACTGCTTCTTTCTGAAATTGGTGCACCTTGTTTTTACTGTAGCAGACTAGATTCAGGCATGCTGAATCTATCTGTTTGTATAACTTGAGCACTAATCCAGGCCATCTTTTTTGGATAAGGTTCCCCTGCACCCCAGTGGCAGGAGTGTGCAGTTAGAACTTGTCTGATTGAAGATTGCTGGAAAACGGCTCAGTTTTGAGCATTTTTACTTGTTAATTGGGTCATTTGTTTAAATCAGTTTGCTTGTTTTCTATTGTTGTATATAAAAAAAATTGCACTTTATTCATCTGCTTTTACTTTATTTGTGTTTCTTCCTACTTTATTGCATTTATTCTGCTGCATTTATT
Source organism: Protopterus annectens (assembly GCF_019279795.1). NCBI lineage: Eukaryota > Metazoa > Chordata > Ceratodontiformes > Protopteridae > Protopterus > Protopterus annectens. The sequence goes on from NC_056728.1 coordinate 1,611,225,439, forward strand.
ACAGCTTGTTAGTAGCCTGATTCAATTGCAACTGTTATTGTAAGCCTTTGGTTGAAGCACTTGGGCTTCAGATCAGTTGTTTTACATTAAGAAGGTTTGTGGTCTGCACTGTTGTGGCAGGTCAGGTAGCTTACATCCTTCTAAGTTGGGAGTTGCTGATTAAAGGCTTAGTGTATGTTATTCTTAGAGTATATTAGTTCTGGTTTAAGCACCTGGGCTTCTGACCAGCTATTTTACATTAGGAAGGTGTGGTCTGCACTCTTGTGGGAGGAGAGGCTGGATTCTTCCCTTCTGAGCTGGGAGTTTGTGGTTAAAGGCTTATTTGAACTGTTTCTTTCTGAATTTGGTACGCCTTGTTTGCTGCAGCATAGACTAAATTCAGACCTGCTGAATCTAGCTGTGTTTGTATAACTTGAGCACGAATCCAGACCATCTTTTTTTGGAGAAGTTCCTCTGCACCCTAGTGGCAGGAGTGTGCAGTTAGAACTTGTCTGATCGAAGACTGCTGGAATGGGGCTCAGTTTTTAGCTTTTTATTGGTTAATTTGTTTAAATCAGTTTACTCATTTTCTACTGTTTATATTAAAAAAATACACTTTATACATCACCGCTTAGCTAGGGTTAAACTATTCCTGGCACCATAAAGCCTGCTCTTCACCACCGTAACCGGTACAAGCAAGCAAAATATGAGGGTAGTGCTACTCAATGCTAGAAGTCTAAACCTGAAAATGCATTCACTTGAAGCAATCCTTAAAATGGAGAACATCGACATTTGTGCAGTGACAGAGACCTGGTTAAAGGCACCAGAGAGCACCCCTGGATTACCAGGCTATAGTTCATACCACAGCTTTCGGCCACTTAACCTGCACTGAAACACTAAAGGTGGAGGCGTGTCCATATTCATTAAAGATATCCACACCTCCAGGCTAGTTGCTCAGCATTATCCGAGATTATCCAAGTGCAACTAACTCTGGGCAAGAGTGCATTCCAGATTGTAATTTGCTACAGATCCCCCACCATGCTTCAGGATTCCCACTCTTCATTTCTTGATACACAGGAAAATATTAGGGTACAACCCAGCACCCTAATAATGGGCGATTTTCAACTACCCCACCATTAACTGGGAAAACTCATGTACCAACTCTCTTGCTCAACGTTTTCTGGAATTCATAAATTCCAACTCCTCTGGATCAGCTTATCCACACCCCGATCAGAGGCAGTAATATCCTAGACCTGGTCATTACCAACATGGGCGACCGGTGTTCCACACCAGAGGTCAGTTCCTCATTGGTCAAATCCGACCACAAGCTAATCAGCCTAGACATCCACATCCCACCCCCATTAGAGAAACCACTGTAAAGAATTTCTCCAAAGCCAAGGTCACGCTTCTTAAGACAGAAGTGTCAAACTTCACAACACCCATGCAGACAGACAATATAGGTACGACTGCTGAATCCTACACAGATGCACTTTATAAGCACTTACACGAGTGCATGGATTGTGCTATCCTCCAAAAAAAGGAAGCCAATCTGGTGGTCCCCTGCTATAAACAAACTCTACAACAGAAGAAAGAAACTGTTGCAAAAAAGAGTAAAATCCATGACTGGAAGAATTCCCTGGTCAGCCTCATTAAGAAGCTGAGATCCCTCATAAAATCCTCTAAAGCTAGTTTTGAAAACAAAATCACCACTGATTCTAAAGACGGCCACAAAGCATTCTATAACTATGGCAAGAATCTCAATGGCAATACTCAAATCTGCTCTGAGCTAAAGCACAATGGCACTAAATATACAGAACCAACTTATATTGCCAACATCCAGGCAGATAGGTTCAGTGCTAACTTTACCCCCCACCCCCACCCCCTAAAGGGCCCATCTCTATACCAGAAGAATGCAAAGTTCCTGTAATTATGACTGCACAGGTAAAAACCACACTCTCCAAAGTCAAGAACACAGCATCCATGGGACTTGCCAACATCCCAGGCTGTGTTGTACATGAAATACTGAATGAACTGGCCCCCCACCTAAGCCCCATGTTCAGTCATAGCCTCACCTCAGGCTTTGAACCCACTGAATGGCGCACAGCGACAGTTATCCCACTCCACAAAAGGGGAGCCACCAGAGACCCTGGGAACTACCGCCCCATTAACTTAACGAGCCTGGTCTGCAATGCCATGGAACTTATCACGGAACTTATAAACAAAGACATTAGTAAAATCTCCAGACTCTGTACCCCACCCAGTTCGGGTTTGTAAAAGGCAGATCATGTCTCCTAAACTTGATTGACTTCTGTGAAGCAGTCACCAAAGTTGTAGACGAGGGTAAGGTGGTTCACACAGCCTGTCTAGATCTCGCCAAGGCTTTTGACACCATCCCCCACTCTGGAATTATAGATAAACTCACTAAACTAGGTATAAATCCCTATGTCGCATGATGGGTTGCCAACTGGCTCACTGACAGAACCCACACTGTGAAAGTAGCAGACTCCAAATCCAACTTCAGACCAGTGACAAGTGGAGTACCACAGGGTTCAGTCCTGGACCCTCTCCTGTTTAGTATCTACTTTTCTGACTTACAGGCTAACACAGAAGGTCTTTGGCTAATGAAATTCGCAGATGACTGAAAACTAGGAGCCATAAATCAAACTCCTAATGATGTGGACATCTACAAAAGGGCCTTACTTGAGACGGATGCCTGGTGTTAAAGGCCATGGCTTCAAGCTCGATGCCAAAAAGTGCATTGTCATCCCCTTTCGTAAAAACTCTGTAACCATGAGCAACTACATGGGTGGTAGTCTACTTAACACAGAAAGTGTGATAAGAGACCTTGGGACACAGGTGGACAGTAGTCTCTCCTTTGATAAAAACATTGCCACTGTAGTCAGGAAATCTTTCTATGTGGTACACCTCATCACAAAAGGTTTCTCATCCAGAAAAAGAGGTCATTGTTCCCCTCTACTCATCACTCATTAGACCCATTATAGAGTACAATGCCCCTTTTGGTATGTACCACACAAGACATCTACAACAACTGGAAAGGCCGCAAAAATACCTCACAAAGAGGATTACTGGCCTCAGACAGATGCCCTGTGCAGACAGTCTCCAAAACCTCCAACTTTATTCCATCGCATATCGCCTACTCAGAAGTGATCTCTGCCTAACGTACAAAGCTATGTCAAACCCAGAGCTGTTGGACATGCTCCACTTAAAGAAATCCCAATCCCTCCAAGCTACATGCTCTAGGAACCTAAACCGCGTCACCACAATAAACAGAACATGCTGGAGGGATAGATTCCTGTCTCAAAGACTTCCCATACTCTGGAACGAACTACCTGTCTATATCAAACAAAGCTCCTCATTAGCACTCTTCAAAAAAAAATCTTGATGATTGGATGGGAAATAGGAAATTCACCCCGGGGATCACTTCTGTGGCTCTGCTCGACAGGGGCACAGGAAAATAAATTTCTTGGGTGGCGAAAGCCAGGGTACTTTTTTGGCTAGGCTTGTATAGGCCCTAGGCCGATAGCCTAGTACCTACCTGTGAAACATACTAACTCTCTCTTTTTTTTCATATCTGGGAGGTGAAAAGGGATGAGAAAAAAAACAGACCGCAATCAATGTTAGCGGGAGCATCGGCTGTGGCATGTGCTTTTAACACGGGCAACCTTAATTTTAGGTTAGATAAGGCGTGTAGGTGCAGCAGTCAATTTGGGGAAATTGTTCCCTTCTGTAGGGTGAAACTTCATGTTTTGAAGACGTACATAATTTTGTGTTTTGTTCCAAATTAATAGGGGATGGGGTGTTTTGTGTTTATTTTTTTTGTTTCAGGGTTTTCAATTAAACAAAAAGTCTTAAAATGGTGACATAGGTTCAAATGGCGATGAGAAGAAACTACTTTTCAAAAGATTAGTGTCCCAGCTTTTCTGTTAAATGCATATACTAATGTTTGGAAGTACAGATTCCAAAAACGGTCGTGTATTATAGGTGGGAACAGTAGCTTTTTATCATGATTGCTATGCTGTCCGTATTATTCTTGAACATGCATGTTTTATAGGTATAGATATAATTCAATACTCTTTACTTTTTTATTAGGAAATGAAGTGCAAATAGTGTTGCAAGAGACACGTTTGAAAAGAAATAAGAATGTGAATTTAGCAGAGAATTTCAGGAAGGATATTCAGCAGAATAATTGGGACTGAAGAAAAGGAGAGTAATTATACTAATCGCTAGAGGGGCTGCAATAGTGATAGATAAGGAAAAAAAGACAAAAATGGTAGATGTGTGGTCATAATGGGCTATTGACAAGGGAGGAGTATTACAGTGGCATGCTTTTATATTCTACCCTAAACTGCTATTATGGAGCTTAAGAAAAATTTAGCAAAAATAATCGGTTTTCAGCAGGGAATGTTATTTATAGGTGAGAAGTGGAATTTGATTTGCAGTAGTGAGGATGCATCAGGGGTACCTAGATGGGACAATACAACAAAAGAGGGTAGACTTCTGAATAAATTTATGAAAATATTTTGTATGGAAGATGTAAATTCAATAGTAGGAACTCTTGACAGAATTTTCATATTTTATCCCAAAATACAGTAACTGGGCTAGATTAGATAGAAAATATATTTTAGAGGAATATATGCATTTAATGCAAAGCTTCAAGACGCATCCAATAGCTATTTCTTATCTTGCACCAATAAAAACAGAGATAAATTACAAGGCAAAAGAAAGATGGAGTTTAAAAATGGTGTCTTAGAGAGAGATGGTTAAGAGGTAATAAAATTGCTTGGAGGGGCTGACAAAGGTTAAAGTATTGCAGAATAAGGGGGATCTCACATAATAAGAGTAGGAGCAAATACAGAGTGGTAAAAAGAAAGTAATGGAGTATCTGGATAATATGCATGCATTTAGAAAGATTACAGTTGAGCAACTATTTTTGATAACTCCAGAGCACAAAAAAATTTTTAGCACAATGACTTGGACAACAGAACGTTCATAGCATTGTTGCCAAAATTAGGGAACCTATAATGAGAAAAATAACCAGAGGTCCTGTAGAGGTTTTAGCAATAGTCCAGAAATTTTATGACAATTTGTGTAAAGCAGAGAAATGTGAAAGCCAAGAAAGAATACAAATGGAAATATTTATGGAAGACTTAACTATGCCCAGGTTAGAGGTAGACAAGGCTGAACAGCTAACAGTTAAGATAGGAGGTGATGAGATAAAAACAGTGATTATATGTACCAGTCTTGAGAACAACTCTGCAGGAACAGATGGTATTTCTATGTAAGTTTGGAAATTAGGAGGTAAGAAAGTGATAAAGATATGGAAGGTTTTGTTTAACAGTATTTTAAAAGTAGGGGAAATGCCAATATCTTGGAAGAAAGCTGTGGTGGCTCTCTTACCTAAAGATGGCAAAGACCCTTCAGACCAGAACAATGATGATCCAAAGGGAAGCAGGATGCAAGAAAATATTTCTGATGTTAGTGGGCCTTGATGCAGAGAAAGCATTTGACATAGTAATCCAGGATTTTTTGAGTAGGACATTTAGAGCATTTACATGCCTTGCTGCAATAATAGGGTTTAATTAGGAGGATATATGTGGGATTGGAGGCAAGTAGGGGGTTCCTCGCAAATAAGCTGTATATGAGCAGAAGAACAAGGCAGAGATGTCCTTTTTTCCCTTTATTTGCTTTATTTTTCGAGCCACTGGCACAGAAAATAAGGGACTCAGAAATACAAGGCTATAATTACTATGGTAATCAAGACAAGTTGGTTTTATTTGCAGATGATGTTTTGTATCTGGTAAATCCAGAAAATGACATCAGTTTTATGGAACAATTTGAAAATTAGTGAAGATAAAACAAAGGCTATAGCCATAAATTATGTATCCAGACATGAATTAATTCAGCAGTACCCATATTTACGGGGATAAGATAAAAATGAGGTATTTAGGAGTATGGATTAAAAAGGCTTTTGTTATGTTAGATAAGAATATATTATATTGGAAGAGACTAAACCGAAGATAATACAAAAACTGAGAAACTAGAAACTTGTTTATGAATAGTAAGATACAAGCCATGAAAATGTTTGTCCCTTTAGTCTTATATACAGGTCAGTCATACTTTTATCAACCCTAGGAGAAGTCGTGGACATTCTAAAACCAGAAGTCGTGGACATTAATTAGTAAAGAATTAAAGTAATTTGTCTGGAAAGGAAAGATGGAAAGAGTTGTGTTTAAGTAGGATAAGTTTGTCCTTGTTTATCCTTCCAATAGACAAAGGTAGTTTAGGTTTACCTGATTTGAAGGGATATTTTAGAGTTACACATTTAAAGCTCTTGTACATAACGCAAGCAGGAGGTCATAATTCAAAGAGGAAAGGGATAATTATGAAGCAGGGTGAATTTCAAGAATTAGTGGGATTTTGGAAGCAAATCCTTAAGGAGAATAATGACCACTGTACAGAATATTATATTTATAAAGTAACAAAGCATCCTAAGAACTAAGTCAGTACAAGAATGGAGAAAGGGGATTTTGCCAATGGGGATGACTGCAAGTAGGGATACAGAAAATAAGCACAAGGCTGCTGGAATTTCCTGGGGAAACCTAGCAAAGGAACCAAGATATGGGGATCAACTGAAGCAAGAAAGGTAACAGAGTGGGATGAAACCAAGAAGACATTTGGATTGCAAGATAGAAACTGCCTTCCCTACCACGGCTTGATTTCAAAGTACAGACAAACAGAAAGAAATAAGGGGATTTTAAGTGAAAGACCTACTCTGGTGGACTTTTTAGTTGAATCTAGAAGAGAAGTAGCTGTTAAAAGAAGGATAATTAGCAGGACATATAAAATACTGCATGATAACTATAAGAATCTACCAGAGGAGGTTAGAAAGGATTGGAAAAAGAGAGACCGAAAGACATATGAATGTCTCCCAAGTATGCAACCAAGTCTAGAAAGTTTAGGGTCTTTGCTTGAATGTATTTGCGTAGGTATTTTTATATCCCAAGCAGACTTCAAAGAATTTTTCCTCCGATAGACAAGAAATGCAGTAGGTGTGATGGAGAAGTAAGAGGAAATTGGAAACACATGTTTTGGGAGTGTAATGAGTCGGCAGATTTAAAAAATTCCTACAGAGTTCTTTATTAGACATTTTGGATGAGAAAATGGCTGTAAGAAAGGAAATTATTCTTTTTAGCTGGGTTGCAGGTTCTGAATTGCCTAGATGTAGTAAAGTCTTATTTAGTTGAATTCTGTTGGCTGCCTAAAAACAATTACTGGAAAATGGAGATCAAAATCTACACCAAATGTCTTTGAGGTATTGAATGTAAAAAAAAAAAAACTGAAAGAAGGAGTTTTAGAAAAGGGACTAAGCAAATTGTGTAGAAGTAAATAAAATGCATAATGTTCAAGAGGAGGAGTGATGTTTAAGGGAAGGCAGAAATTCAGCAATTTTTTGTAATATTGGACTGTTGATAGTAGCAAAGAAAGTATATTTTTTATACAAGTATGTATATTTTGGGAGCGGTTCTCCCCAGGCCTCTGCTGAAAATGGATGTCTGCCCAGTCAGACTTCCTTGCTAGTCAAATGTCAATGAATACATTTAAGTAAATGTGATGTGTATTATATTTAAATGGATTTTTTTTCTGTTAATATATGACTGCCTGTGTTTTAAATGATAATTTAATATTTAATATGTTAAAAAAAAGACTCTGTTGGAACAGGCACATATGTTCACTGCTTTTGTTGCTCATTGAGGGAATTCTCCTTGGTGAGTGCTTACTACCCTTCCACCATTGACCAGACTGTAAATAGCCTTTTTGTCATGCAGCCGTTGTTATTCCTTTAAGTTAGGCAAGTGTATCAGTTTTTACTTGCATGCTGTTACTTCATTGTTTTCTTGATGTACCATTTTGTGCTTGTGCTGTGGTTAAAGTTGAGTTGGCAGGCAAAGGGGTAGATATGTTCTGTTAAGGTTGCATGTAAAGTTAGGTTTGCACTGGCAGGCTACAGTGGTGCTGTTAGAACCACATCTAAAAAGAGAGAGACAACTTGTAGGTTGTAGAGTGGAGTAACCCTAGGCCCAGAGAAGAGGACTCCCTTCACCGATCATATGAAATTAGTTTGTTAAATTGTGCAGCTTTTTGTGCCATGTTATTGTTCGCAAAACTGAGAGAGTTCAATACTTTTGACTGTCTTTTTTGTATGCCTTTCACCTAGGCTGTGGTTGACAAAGGGTCTCAAGATCAAGAGAGAGAGGACATGACTTCTGCCTGCTGGCAAATAATATGTTTATAATTATATGTAAAAGATATTTACTTTTGGGTAACTTTTGTATTAGGAGCCTTAGACTTCTGTTTTGTCCGTTAGAACAGAACGATCTGTATAAAATTTAAAAAATTTAGTGCGAGTGCATGCATGCATGAAAGTAAAAGTGAGCGTGATCGAGCCATTATTTTATATTCTCTAAGCAACGTGTTTGCTGTTTAACGAGTGTACAATTTAAAACAAAAGGATAATAATATATAAAAAAAGGAAGGTGTGTGTATGTGTGTTTGTTTCTGTCTGCGTGTGAGTATATGGTTGCTCATGTACATGAAAGCAGGGTGTGTGTGTGTGTGTGTGTGTGTGTGTGTGTGTGTGTGTGTGTGTGAGCAAGAAGTGGATGAAACTACTTTTAAAATTAAAAGGTATTTATACCTCTCAACCTCTTGGCTAAATAAATCCATGTAAAAGCCTAAATTAAGGGGGATAAAGGCTCAAAAACCGGGACAGATTTTTAATATTGCTCTTATAAAAATAGAAAAGTGCTATAACAGAATATCTGAAGTAGTTAACTTAATTTGGTCAGCAACCTGTGAGTATCGATAGAGCCGGCAGCTTTTCTTAGCTAAGATCCGAGTTCCAAGCTCCTCCCCTTTCCCATAATACCCTGCCACCTCTCTCTAGTCCCCAGATCTCGTTTGCCGCAGCTTTCTAAGCATCTAGAACAAGTTCCAGGCATGGGTTTCATGAGTTTTTGACAAAAAAAATTTACTTTTTTCTAGTTTAAAAATTAGTTTGGTGAGTGAGTGAGTATTAACCTCCTTTCTTCTTAACTCGTAGTTTAACTTTATAGTAAAACTTTTCGGTAGTTTATTTCCCCTCCCCCTGTGCTTGTGAAGGTGTGTGTGTGTGTGTGTGCTTGGGCCTTCCCTTAGGAAGTCTGAGGCCCCTAAAGTTCTTTTTTCAAAGTGCACCGAGTGTGGCCATAAGCTGTCCCCAGCGAATGGCCACACTCTGTGTGTTGTTTGTCTTGGGGTTGACCACCTGTCTTCGGGCTGCTCAATCTGCGCAGCCTTCAACTCCAGGGCTTTGAGGGACAGGAGGTCGAAACTGATTCTTGCGGGACTTCTACCTCTTGACTCAGCTTCGTCCTCCTCTCCCTCGGTGGCACCTACTGTGGCTGCGGTGGTCCCACCTTCTGTCCCTACTCCCCTGGCCAGGGCTCAACCTCCCGCCATGGCTCAGGAGGAGAGGGAATCTAGGAGGGAGAAAAGGAGAGATAGGCACCACAAGCGTCGGTCCGAGTCCTCCTCGGCCCCGCCGGCTAAATTTTTAGCCTCTCCTAGGGCGTCTGGGCCTTCTCCTTCCCGGCTCCATTCACCTCGTTTTTCTTTGGAGCCGGAGGAGGATACCCGGTCACCCACCAGGTCGTCGAGGCGGCACTCCCGACCCACCTCGGCAGCCTCGTCTAGATTGACCAGGAGCTTATCCGATGCAGACATGGACCGGATGATGCATAGGTTTCTTCAGGCCCAGCTGCAGATTGGAGTGATCCTGCCTCCCCCCCTCTGGGGGGGGAGCTCAACCCCCTTTTTCGCCCCCTATTGCTCCTTCTCCGACCCGCTTTTGGGGTTTGGAGCCATCGGATCCAGGTAGCGTCAGAGCCGGTGGAGTGTCGGTGCAGATTGGAACTTCTACTTCGGCGCCGATGGCACCCTCGAGTTTGTCTGATCCTTTTTCGGATCCGAAATCTCAGATCCGTTGGCTGAGCTTCGGATCCACAGGTGTCAGCGTGTCTTCGGCTCCGTCTCGTTCGGAGCACACTGGCCTTTCGGATCCGACTGCATCAGCGCCGGTCTACTCATCAGATCAGAGGGGACTGTTCTTGGATCCCAGAGAGAGCAGTTCGCCCTCGGCATTCGATGTTGTAGAGAGGGTTTTGTCAAGGGATTCGAGACCCCAGGTTCCTGTTTCGGATCCACCCTTCACTCCCTCTCAGACGGGCCTGTCTACCATCACCCGGCCCCAGGGACAGCCTGCGCCTACGTCCCAGATGGTTCCTGTGGAGGAACAGGTTATCCTTGATGAGCCCTCCTCGGACAGCCCCCCCGAGGAGGTTCCTCACAAGCGTAAGTGCAAAAGGAGGCACTTGGACTCACTCGAGTCCCTCACTGAAGACACGGATTTAGAGGAAGGGGAAGGTTCCCCAAGGTCACCCCCCAAAGATTATGGAAATGCTTTGCCTCGGGGGGGGGGGGGGTCGGCCCAAAAGCTTTCCTCGGATGAGTCCGTGTTTCTGGAGGTGTTTGATGCAGGCCCATCTACCTCTTGGGTGTCCCCTCCCGCCAACCCTCTGGTAGACCTGATCACTACCAGGGCTTGGAAGGAGCTGGACCAAATCCCAAAAGCCCTGACAAAATTCTTAGCCCCCCTTCGGACAGGACACACTGGAGCAAGGGTGCCCCAGTAGATGCCATGATGGTGGCGGCTGCCACTAAGAAGGAACTGGCACAAGAGAGTTCCTCGGTCCATCCTCCTGATGAGGATTCTCGGATGATGGACCGCCTTGGGAAGTGAATGTTTGCTGCAGCTTCCTTCTCGGTAAGGTCGCTGAATTATTTGGCACATGTTGTACGACTCCAGCGGGATCTAATCAAGGAATACACTGGATCGCCCCCAGAGTTTGTCGGCCGAGGATAAGAGAACATTCTTGACGCGAATGGCCACTCTGAGATCCATTTCTAACACCTCTATGCGGCTCCTCTCCCATGCCACGGAAGGAACAGCCAGAGCTGGTGGAGCAGGCATGGTCTTAGAACGGCATGCCTGGCTCCATCTTTGCAACTTTGCGGAACCCTTCAATGCATCCTTCGCTAACCCCCCCTTTCACGGTTCTTCGCTCTTTGGCAAGACTATCCGCAACACGCTAGTCCAGTGCGAAAAAGACTGGAAGACGTCTGCCGTCGGAGTCCGCTTCTCAGCTCCCCAGAGGTCCTTCTCCAGGAACCAAAGGGGTCAAAAGAAGATGTGGTTCCGAAAATCTCAAGAGTCTTGTTTCGCTCCGGACCCCTTGTCCTTCAGAGGCAGAGGGAGGACAAAGTGGACGCCGGCCCAGAGGCAGAGGGGGACCGAAGAACTTCGGGTCGAGGGAACCTTTTACGGACCGACCCGCGTAGGAACCCTGAGGGGTTACCCGACTGCTTTTCTCTAGAGGCAGTCAGGGGGCATTTCTTGAAGCACCTGGCAGCTTGGGAGTCCATCACAACAGATCGCTGGGTGCTTCGAATCATATCCAGAGGTTACACTATTCCCTTCATAAGTTTCCCACTCCGGTCCAAGAGCCTCCCAGATGTCCCACCCAATCAAAGGGAGGCAGCAGCCATAGAAATAAAGGAGCTGCTAAGAAAGAGCTATCCAGCACATCCCCCCTGATCAATCTGGATTAGGCTTTTATTCCAGGTTCTTTCTGGTGCCAAAAAGACGGGGGACTTAAGACCAATTCTCGACCTGTCCTCACTGATCCCGTCGGTTGCCAAAGAAAAGTTCCGGATGGTCACTGTACAATCCATCCTCCCACTGTTGCAGGAGAACGCCTGGATGTGCTCCATAGACCTCAAGGATGCGTACTACCACATTCTAATGGACAGGCTATCCAGGAGGTTTCTTCGCTTCCAGCTGGGAGCCATCCACTATCAGTTCAGGGTCCTTCCCTTTGGTCTCACCACAGCCCCCAGGGTGTTCACCAAGGTTATGGCAGTCATAGCGGCCCACCTGATGCTTCAGTTAATATAGGTCTTTCCGTACCTAGATGACTGGCTCCTAGCTGCCCCCACCAGGCATCTACTGTGTTCACCAAGGGATTATCTCTTACATTTGGCCCGCCCCTTGGGGATCACAATCAACTACAAGAAATCCTACCTTCAACCGACTCAGGTCCTAGATTTCATTGGGGCCAGAATAAACACGATCCAGTCGAAAGTCTTTCTAACTTCAGACAGGCTCTGCAATCTGAATCTACATGTTCTAGCTCTCTTACAGTCACCTGCACCCCCAGCGGAGTTAGTCCTGAGGGCTCTAGGGTCCATGGCTGCTGCCATCAACTTGACACCCCTGGCTCGATTGAACATGAGAATTTTACAGTGGACATTACAGGTTCAATGGTCCATTCTGCATCACCCATTAGGATTCCCTATCCCTCTTAGCAGGGTTTGCAGGGAATCTCTGCTTTGGTGACTCCATTCCAGGGATCTCCGAGAAGGCCGCCCCTTCTCAATGTCTCCACCCCAAGCCACGGTGACCACGGACGCTTCTCGCCTTGGGTGGGGGGCCCTGCATGGGCAGAACAGTCCAAGGCACGTGGACTCATCCAGAGACCCGTTTGCACATCAACGTCCTGGAGATGAGGGTGGTGCTTTTAGCGTTGCAAGTGCTCCAGGCCCTTCTTCCCCCAGGGACGATTGCAATTCAAACAGACAACATGTCAGTAGTCTGATACATCAACAAAAAGGGGGGAACCAGATCATATCCACTTTGTCGGGAGGCCATGAGAGTTTGGGAGTGGGCGATCTCCACCAACCGCTTTCTCATAGCAACGCACATCCCGGGTCGGTCGAACATTCTTGCGGACAAGCTCAGTCGAACTATCCTGTCACCTTATGAGTGGTCTCTCAGTCCTGTGGTAGCAAAGCAAATCTTCCTCAAATGGGGCAAACCTTGCTGCGGTCTCTTCGCGTCACCTTTGAACGCAAAGTGCAGCGAGTTCTTCGCTCTAATTCCCCCATCAGGGGAAGACCCCAGAGACGCTCTGGTGCATGTTTGGCTGTCCGGTCTTCTTTATCCTTACCCTCCTCTTCCTCTAATGACAAGGTTTCTACAGAAATCTCGTCAGTTGGGGAGTAGAGTTATCCTCATAGCCCCATTCTGGCCTCGCCAAACTTGGTTCCCGTCCTTACGGTCTCACCTAGTACATCCTCCTTGAATTTTAGATCCCATTCCGGATCTGCTAACTCATCCCATAGGGCTGACACCCCAGACCTGGTCAGCCTCATGCTCGCGGCTTGGTTGATCAAGTTCCAATCATAGTTGGGACTCCCGGCATCTCATCCCCAGTAAAGGCTATATTGGTGGCCGCTCATAAACCTTCTACCAGGAAGGTCTATAAGAGCAAATGGAAACTTTTTTCAATCTGGGTGGAGCATAGGAATTTGGACCCCTTTACTGCTCCTGTTCCAGCAGTCCTAGAATTTTTATCTCAAATCTTTAATCAAGGGGCCAGTTCTTCTACACTTAATGTTCAATTGGCAGCAATTTCCCACAGCAGTTTCCCATTTTCTTATCGGAAATGTTCTCGGCCCTCTAACTTCATCTAAGATATGCAAGACCTTTCTAAAAGGTACCTTTCTTTTGAGACCCCCAGTCAAAGACCTAAGCTTCCGTGGGATTTATCTTTGCTTCTCCAGGCTCTTACTGCCCCCCCATTTGAACCCGCAGCTACTGTGGAATTAAAGTACTTATCTTGGAAAACTGCCTTCTTGATTGCCATTACTTCTGCCAGAAGGGTTTCTGAGCTTCAAGCCCTTTGTACCAAGCCTCCATACCTCATTTTTCATAAAGACAGAGTTACCCTCAGGACTAATCCCTCTTTTCTGCCTAAGGTGGCGTCTGAATCAACCATCAACCAATCTGTCAACCTACCAGTCTTCTTTCCGAATTACCATAATAAAGGGGAGTATAGACTCCATTCTCTGGACATACATAGACAATTGAGATTTTACTTACACAGAACTGCTGAATATAGAAAATCAGAGCAGCTCTTTATTTCATTTGCTAAACCCTTTTTTGGTAAGCCAGTAACAAAAGTGACTTTAGCCAGATGGATTTCTCAATGTATTATTCTGGCATACAGAAGTTCTGGGCAACCTGAACCTGTGGGGGTTCATGCACACTCTACCCGATCTGTTTCTACTTCCGCTGCTTTCTGGTCTAGAGTGTCTTTAGATGACATTTGCTCTGCAGCCACTTGGGCTTCATCTCATACTTTCATAACACATTACAAATTGGATCTAATATCCAGAGGGAGAGCGTCCTTTGGCTCTGCAGTGATCCGGAATATTCTTCATGAGGACCTCCCAAGTTTTCTGGTAGCTGGGGACTCTGTCCCACAGGTTGCTGACCAAATGAAGTTAACTACTTCATATAAAGAAGTTATGTACTCACCATAAACGTTTCATCTGAGTAGGCAACTTCATTTGTCAGCAACCAACCCACCCTCTGTCCCCCGGTCCTGCAGTTGATTTTCATGTTCCTCTGTTTGGTCCTTATGGACATCAGTTTAGGTTGTATAGTTGGAATTTAGTTATACTGTTCTGTAATTGTATAGCAAACTCGATGTTCTTCGTGTTTCACTGTTGCAGTCATAACTGTAGGGTGATCCTGCCGGCAGGCAGCCCGAGGTCGGCCAGAATCCCAAAGTCTGGGTCCGGCGTCGGCTGTACCAGCAAGCACCCTGACGTCAGAATGCAGGGGTACAAAGCTGACAGCCGACGCCATCTTCTCCAGTCTTTCTTGCCGTGCGGTGGAAAGCAGCTTGCAAGTCGTTGGTTGGCGTTTTCAGACAACGTGTTTTGATTGTCTTCGGTCCGAAGTTTTATACTTCTCTTCTCAAGCTAAGTACCCCGTTGGGGAAACTTTTTTTCTTGCTCCTCCGATGTCAGAAAAAGTTAATAATTGTATACCGTGTGGGAAACAAATACCTCATAAAGATTTCCACTCTTACTGTCTACCTTGCTTAGGCCCTGACCACGACGTTTCTTGCTGTCGGTTCTGTGCCAGGTTTAATTCTCGCACTCTCAAGCGTAGGTACGATTGGGCCTTGAATTATTTCAGTAGACAATTTAATTATAGGATGTCGTCGGATACTTTACCGACAACCGGAATTCAAAGGAAACGTAAAGACAAGGATAGGCCTCCGAGGTCCAAACATGATATTTTGCAGCCGGAGCCAGCTTGGGTTCGCGGTAGTCAGTGGCGCTTTTGCAGCCTGTCGTCTGCCGCCGAACCGATGGCCGACACGGACTCCCATGGGGAGCCTTCAAGGCCTAGTATTTCAACTGCTGCAGGACCTTCGGACGTCGCTCCTTCAGATGGGTCCGGAACCGCTGTGCAGGTACCGGCTTCTGAGGGGGTTTTCAGGCCTTCTAATATCACTATTTCTACAAAGACAAAGGCAAAGTCAAAGACTGCTGTTAAACCAAGGGTTTCTTCTCAAGCTTCCTCGGATACAGCTCCCAAGTCCCAGAAGCAATTACTTCGGATGGCTGAAGATTTACTTACAATGATTAGGGGTTCACACTCTCCTCCAGAAAAAAGGCCTAGACAGGATATTCCTTATGATTCTTCTGATCAGGCTTCTGTGTCTTCTGTCTCTTCCTCTGACCAGGATTATTCTTTTCCTCCTTATGAAGATTCTGATGCAGAGGAATCTATTCCCTCTGCTTCTCCCCCTGAAGATTTCTCTTTTGGGGAAACCTTGCATGAGATGAGGGAGCATTTTCATTGGGAAGGTCAGGATTACTCTGCTTCCAAGAAGAGACTTAGGGAATTTCTCCTTCTCCCTCAACACAGACCTTTGGCTATTCCTCCTGTACTTGATGTTGTGGATGATGCTTTTTCTGAAGCTAACCTAAATCCTGATTCCTTGCCGCCTGCTCCTTCTAAGCCTGATAGATTTTACAGAGTTCCTGACACCCATCAATTCTTATTTAAGAACCCTTCTACTGATCCTGAAACTATTTCTCAGGGTTCTAGGGCTGCTAAGGCCGCTTCTTCTAAAAATCCTTTCCCTTCTGAAAAGGATTCTCGTGCCTTGGACAGGTGGGGCAAGAAGATTTACACTTCTGCTACCCTTTCTATTAGAGCTTTAAACTGCCAGTTTCACATGTTCAAGTATCAGCAATTTCTTTTGTCTGTTTTAAAGCAAAAGCTCTCTACCTTTCCTGCATGTGCAGAGGACAAGGAATTACAGGATGTATTGCATGCAACTGAACAAGTTAGCAAACACAGTTTACATTGTGGGTTTGATGCCTTAGAAGCTTCTTGCAGGGCTGCTGCCTCTGGTACTGTTATCAGGAGACATGCTTGGCTTCGTGAGCAGAATTTACCTGAACAGGTTAAGGCTAAGCTGTTAGATGCCCCTGTTCAGCATGATGTTTTATTTGGATCCAAGGCTGAGGAGGTTATTAAAAAGATGGAAGAAAAAGCAAAATCTATGCAGACTGTTAAAGATTTTTTTACAAATTCAGCCTTTTAGATTTTCCAGAAATTGGCCCTCCAGAAATTGGTCTTTTCCCACGTCTGACAGGCCTCAAAGGGGAAGATATAGACGCTCCAGAGGTCGGGGGCAAGCTCAGGCCTCTTACAGGTCCAGACAATGGACTGCTTCTTCACCTAGAAGGGGAGAAGACAGACCTCAATCTCAAAAGAAGCAGACCCAATGACTCTCTCCATTGGGCTACAGGTCCTCCTTGCCTGGAAACCCCTCTCGGAGGAAAACTTTCTCTTTTTTACCAAAATTGGGCTCATATTACCCAGGACAAATGGGTTTTAGACGTGATTTTAAGAGGCTACAAATTCCACTTTCATACTCTGCCAAGGTCTTCGGGCTGGCCGGATCTGCCAAAACATCAATGGTCAGAGGCCTTAAATCAAGTGGATGCCTTATTGGCCATGAAAGCCATAGAACCTGTTCCACTTCCAGAAATGGGAAAAGGTTTTTACTCCAGACTTTTTCTGGTCCCAAGGAAACAAAACTCATGGAGACCTATTCTGGACCTCTCAGTGTTAAATACATTTCTGGAAATTCCAAAATTCAAGATGCTTACTCTGCAATAACTTCTTTCCATGCTCTCCCAGGATGCTTGGATGGTGACATTGGACTTGAAGGAAGCCTATTTACACATTCCCATCAGGCAGGAATGCAGAAAATACCTCAGATTCAAGGCAGGTTCGAGACACTTTCAATTCTCTGTACTGCCCTTTGGCTTATCTACTGCGCCCAGAGTCTTTACCAAGTGTCTGGCTCCAGTAGTAGCTTATTGCAGACTCCAAGGAATTCAAATTTACCCCTACCTGGACGACTGCCTTATTCAGGCAGACAGCAAGGATCTTTTACTTCAACATCTGCAGTTTGTTCCGCGTCTTCTTCTACTTCTGGGATTCTCAGTGAACACAAAAAAGTCACATTTGTTCCCCTCTCAACAAATGATCTTCTTGGGAGCTCTTCTAAACACAAGCTTACAAAGGGTCTTCCTTACTCCAGAAAAACAGGTACAGCTGGCATCAATTTTCATGACCTTGGCTACTTTAACTCAGCTCACTGCAAGGAAATTCCTGCAAGCATTGGGCTACATGGCTTCTTGCATCCTGTTGATTCCAAATGCAGGGCTTCATATGAGAAAACTTCAATGGTACCTAAAGAGTGTATGGTCTCAGCATTACCACAGCCTAGAAACTATGATACCTCTGATTCCCTGCCTCCAAAAGGAGTTCCTTTGGTGGTCAAGGGCTTGTGCTTCAAACGAAGGAAATCCCTTTCGTCTTCCTCAACCTGCTCAGATTATAACCACAGACGCCTCGGATTATGCTTGAGGAGCTCATTACCTAAACCATTGCCAGCAGGGCTATTGGACAAAGAAGCATCTTACCTGGCACATCAACTTGAAGGAAATGTTGGCAGTTCAAAATGCTCTTCTAGCCTTCCAGAGTCTTTTGCAACCAGGCCATCTACTGATTCGCACAGACAATACCACAGTCATGTGGTACATCAACAAGCAGGGGGGCTCTCACTCCTACCCCCTTTGCAGACTAGCCATGAGTCTATGGGACACAGCTCTAAATCTAAATCTGCATCTTCAAGCTCAATTCATTCCAGGAAAACAGAATCTCTTAGCAGACAGCCTAAGCAGAAATCTTTTGGATCCTCACGAATGGATGCTGGACCCCAACATATTCAGCAGGATTACAGCAGTTTGGGGAATCCCTCAGGTAGATCTGTTTGCATCTCATCTCATCCATCAGCTGCCTCTCTTTTGCACCAGGTCCTTCCACAAAGCAGCTTGGAAAGTGGATGCCCTGTCCTTCAGCTGGAGGAATCTTTCGGGATATGCCTTCCCTCCTCTGCCCCTTCTGCCTCGGGTGTTACTGAAAATAAAACAGGACAAACCCAAGATTTTCATTTTGATAGCCCCAAATTGGCCTCGGCAGTTCTGGTATCCAACTTTGACACCTATTCCTGGAACCTCCATGGATTCTGCCTCTATTTCCTTCCCTTCTGTCCCAGCATTAGGGTCAGATGTTTCACTCTCAAATCAAGACTCTTTGCCTGGCAGCTTGGCTCTTCAGGGGCCTTTGAGTCCTTCTGCTTTTCCCAAACAAGTTTTGGATGTTCTCTTAGAAGCTAGGCGCCCTAGTACTAGAAAGTCCTATGCTTCTAAATGGAAAAGATTTTGTATTTGGATGCGGGATCGAGGTTCTGATCCTCTTTTGCCAGACATTTCTTCCATTTTACTTTACCTCTCAGACCTTTTGTTTAAAGGCCTCTCTTTTTCTTCCATTAAAATCCATGCTTCTGCTATCTCGGCTCATTACAACACGGATCCTCCCATCTTCTCTCATCAGTTGGTGAGACAATTCTTGAGAGGGGCTAAGAATTTAAGACCTCCCAGAACTCCTCCTGTTCCTGCTTGGGATCTTAATTATGTTTTGGAAAAGCTAACTTTACCTCCCTTTGAGCCTGCTGCTGCTTCAGATATCAAGTTTTTATCCTGGAAGACAGCTATTTTATTAGCTTTGACTTCTGCCAGAAGGGTGTCAGAGCTGCAAGCTCTCATGGCTGTGGAACCATACCTTATTTTTCACCAAGACAAAGTTGCCTTAAGGACCAATCCTACATTTATGCCTAAGGTGATTTCTAAAGTGGCTTTAAATCAGACTATTCACCTTCCTATTTTCTTTCCAAATCCTCAAAATAAAGGGGAAAGGATTTTGCATTCATTGGACGTGCACAGACAACTAAGGTTTTACTTGGATAGAACTAAAGATTACAGAAAATCTGATCAGTTGCTTATCTCTTATGCCTCCAGTTCTCTAGGCAAAGCTATCTCTAAACAGACTATTTCCAAATGGATTGCTCATGGAATAAGGTTTTGTAACTCTCACTTTGGGAAACAAATTCCAGGTACTGTTAGAAGTCATTCTACTAGAGCAGCTGCCACTTCAGCAGCTTTTCTCAGAGGAGTTCCTACCAAGGACATTTTGGAAGCTGCCACTTGGAGTTCTGTGCATACCTTCTCCAAGCACTACAATCTCCCTTTGTATTCCAAGTCTAGGGCAGGTTTTGCCTCTGCTGTCTTGCAGGGTCTTCTGGCTGCCCCTTTTTCTGCATAACCTCCTCCCTCTTCACAGCTTTGGGATTCCACCTTACAGTTATGACTGCAACAGTGAAACACGAAGAACATAGTACAGTTGTGTACACCTACCATAAATGTAGATGTTAGAGTGTCTTCACTGTTGCAGTCGGTGTTTCCCTCCCACCAATCCCCTCTTATCTTCGTATTCCTTTGTGGTGTATTTGTGTTTTTCCTTTTGGACACCTTTTGGTTATTTTGGGGGACGTCTGACATCTGGGGCAAGAAAGACTGGAGAAGATGGCGTCGGCTGTCAGCTTTGTACCCCTGCGTTCTGATGTCAGGGTGCTTGCTGGTACAGCCGACGCTGGACCCAGACTTTGGGATTCTGGCCGACCTCGGGCTGCCTGCCGGCAGGATCACCCTACAGTTATGACTGCAACAGTGAAGACACTCGAACATCTACATTTATGGTAGGTGTACACAACTGTACTATCGGGGACTAGAGAGAGGTGGCAGGGTATTATGGGTAAGGGGAGGAGCTTGGAGCTCGGAACTTGGCTAAGAAAAGCTGCCGGCTCGGATCCGAATCGGATCCGATACCCACAGGTTGCTGACAAATGAAGTTACCTACTCAGATGGAACGTTATGGTGAGTACTTAACTTCTTTTTATGTTGACATGCATTTTTTGAAGGGTATGAAGTCTGTACCTCTCACCTGTCCCTGATTTTCAGGTGCACCCCTCATTTTGACTAAAATTTTAGTTCCTTAATACCTCCAAACACTGGGGACTTTGGTGAAAGGTGGTGAATTATACTCGGTAAACAATGACAGTAAATAGTGTTACAGACCGTTTTATTTCAGAAAATGTATATTAATTCACATTCTCTTATTCTGCCAATGTCTCATATTAGTAGCTGTTCCTGATTAGTTCTGGGCTTGTCCCACATTCTGTTGAGATTTGTCCCCGATTAGTTGAGAGTTGTGATAGTCTGAAACTCTGATTTAATTCATTATTTAGTAACTTCACCCACCAGTGATTGGACAAAATATGCTTACAGCAAGTGTGGGCAGCACAGTAGTACAACGGATAGCATTTTCGCCTGATAACAAGAGGCTCTGTGGTTTGATTCTCATCTGGGATGCCTTCTGTGCAGAGTCTGCGTGTCTTCCCTGTGTTTGCATAGTTTCTCCCAGGTGCTCCTGTTTCCTCCCACATTCCAAAGACATGCAGTAGGTGGATTGGACACTCTCTGAACTGACTGTGTGTGTGTGTGTGTGTGTGTGTGTGTGTGTGTGTGTGTGTGTGTGTGTGTGTGTGTGTGTGTGTGTGTGGTGAAAAAACTACCATGGCAAGGCTAGCCACCCAGCAGTGTAAATTATTCTATATGATGGTCACTATTGAAGTGATACTCCCACCCCATGTGCAAAAATGGGGAAAAGGGTTGTGGGTGGATAGATGGATGGATGGATACTACAGCAAGTTTGAAATAGTAGACGGAAGAATTTTATATCAGAATTATTAAAACAAACTATATATGTATATTTATATATATATATATATATATATATATATATATATATATATATATATATATATATATATATATATATATATATATATATATACTTTACAATCTCAAATTTTGGTATCTCGAGACGAAAGTGCAGTTGAGCAAAATTGCACTTGCTCGAATTCGGAATGTCGAATCCACAATTGCGGTGTGCGACGTGGGATTTACTGTGTTGGTAAGGTGTGGTGTGCTGTGGGATATGGTTTGCCTGCCATTGTGTGGATCTGTATGGAGATTCAGGTAAGTGCTGTTTTTTTAACGGTTTTGGGTAGGGGTTTGAGTGTACATAAGTGTTGGGAAGTTTTAGGTGTAGGTTAGGGTAGGTAGGGAAGGGTGGGAGTGTGTAACTGCTGATAGCCGTGGTGTTTGTAAGTATGTGATGTATGTTTGTGCAAGGGAAATTTAGATTATGTAGATGTTCATCGTGCATACAGCTGCAGTCATAACAGATGGGTTCTCCTGCCGTCAGGCGGGTCCTCGGTCGGCCGAATTCCAAAGTCTAGGTCCAGCGTCGGTTGTTGTCGCTTCTTCGCTGACGTCAGTGCGACAGGGGTATAAAGGAACCAGCCGATGCCATTTTCTTCAGTCTTTCTTGCCGCGCGGTGCCCGAAGCAGAAGCAGTTCGCAAGTGCCGGTCGGCCAGCTCCTGAGATTACGAAAATTTTGGAAACCGAAGTCTTCTAAAAGCTAAGTACCCCGTTGGGGAACCTTTTCTTGCCTCAGACCGATGTCGGACAAAGTCAATAATTGTATTTCTTGTGGGAAGCAAATACCGCATAAGGATTTCCATTCCCTCTGTATACCTTGTTTAGGCCCAGACCACGAGGTCTCGGCCTGTCGCTTTTGTGCTACATTCAACAAACGCACTATTAAGCGTCGGGCGGAGTTCGCCCAGCATTTTTTTGGAAAAGCATTTAACTATACCATGTCGTCGGATACTCCGACTCAGGTTTTGTCTAAAAAATGCAAAGACAAGGACCGACACTCGAGGTCCGCGGTCTCTACCGACACCACGTGGTCCGGTTCTCAGTGAGGCGCCTACGCAGCCCCTGCCTACCAACGACCTGTCTTTGACGGTGTCTCCTGTACCCGAGGTCGCAGGCTCCTCGGCCCACACCCCGACTACAGATACCGAAGCCACTCTTGGCGCTGAAACTCAGAATGTGGACAGATCCACTTCCACTCAAGGTGTCTTCAGACCTTCCTCTTCTTTCTCCATCAAGGCTTTCACAAAGGCTAAAGCATCCATGCACTCCAAGAGCTCAGCTACTCAGGGCCCATCTCCAGGCTCCATGCCTAAGAAACAGATGCTCAAAATGGCTGAGGATTTAATTACTCTTATCAGAGGATCTCAGCCCCCTCCGGACAAAAGGCCTAGAGAGGAGGTAGATTCCCCTCCTCTGATCAGGGCTCCATTATTTCAGAGAACTCGGATGATCAGGAACCTTCTTACTCCCCTTTTGAAGACTCTGATGATCAGGAACCTTCTTACTCCCCTTTTGAAGACTCTGATGCAGAGGAGTCCATCCCTTCTGTATCCCCCCCCCCCCCCCCCGAGGATTACTCATTTGGGGAAACGTTGCATACTTTAAGGGAACACTTCCACTGTGAAGGCCATGAATATTCTGATTCCAAGAAAAGGCTCAGGGAATTTCTCTTGCTTCCTCAGCACAGGCCTCTGGCTATACCTCCTGTCTTGGACATACTAGATGATGTTTACTCGGAGGCCTGCCTTAACCTGGACTCTCTACCTCCAGCTCCTGTTAAGCCTGACAGGTACTACAGTGTTCCTGACTCGCACCAAGTTCTATACAAAAGCCATGCTGCTGACCCAGAAACCATCTCACAGGGCCCCAAGGGAGTTAAGGCCTCCATTGCTAAAAATCCATTGCCTTCCGAGAGAGATTCCAGATCCTTAGAAAGGTGGGTAAAAAAGGTATATACCTTGGCTACCTTATCCATGAGGGCCTTAAACTGTCCGTTTCATATGCTAAAATATCAACAGTTTTTGTTATCAGAATTGAAAAGTAAAATGTCACAGCCTGAACAACCAGACTTAAAAGAGTTGCAGGATTTGATGCTTAGTGCAGAACAAGTGGGTAAGCATACCTTACAATGTGGTTTTGATGCTCTAGAGGCCTCATGTAGAGCTGCTGTTACAGGATCAGTCATACGTATGCATGTGTGGCTCAAGGAACAAGCCCTGCCTGATCATGTCAAAGCTAAATTACTAGACGCCCCTCTTCAAAAGGATGTACTATTTGGTGCTAATGCTGAGGAGGTATTAAGGAAAATGCAGGAAAAGGCTAAATCAATACAAACAGTGAAAGAATTTCTACAGGTTCAACCCCCACGTTTTAGTAGAAATTGGCCTTCAAAAAACTGGTGCTTTCCTGCCACAGACAGACCCCAAAGAGGCAGATACAGGCGCCCGAGGGGCAGAGGGCAAGCCCAAGGATCGTATAGAGGCAGACAATGGCAAGCTCCTACACAAAGAGGTGGTGAGGACAACTCGCAATCTTTCAGAAAGCAAACCCAATGACTTTCCCCTTTGCAGACCAACCAGGTCTCAAATGGTAGCCCCCTTAGGAGGAAAGCTGTCATTATTTTCAAAAAAATTGGCATATTGTCAGAAAAGACAAATGGATACTGGACGTTATAAACAGAGGCTACATATTTCATTTTCACACCCTTCCAAAAATGAGAGGCATGCCAAACCTGCCACACAATCAAAGGGCAGAGACACAAAGGCAAATTACAAAGCTCACAAACATGAAAGCTATTCAGGAGGTACCTACGCACGAATGAGGCCAAGGTTTTTATTCCAGGCTATTCCTGGTACCAAGGAAGGGAAAAGATTGGAGACCTGTTTTGGACCTGTCCATCCTAAACACATTTCTACTCGTACCAAAATTCAAGATGCTCACTCTACAGCAACTTCTTCCCATGCTGGGCAAGGGGTCTTGGCTGGTAACATTGGACCTCAAGGAGGCATACCTGCATGTCCCAATCAGACAAAATTGCAGAAGATACCTCAGATTTCTTGCAGGTTCAGTTAATTATCAATTCTCTGCATTGCCCATTGGCTTATCTACTGCGCCCAGAGTATTCACGAAATGCCTGGCATCAGTAATAGCCTTCTGCAGACTTCAAGGGATTCAAATATACCCTTATTTGGACGACTGCCTGATCCAAGCGGACAGCAAGAACATACTTCTGAAACATCTGGCTTATGTAATAATGTTGTTGAGCTCTCTGGGATACACAGTCAACAAAAATAAATCAAGACTAATACCTTCTCAGAAGATAATTTTCCTGGGTGCCAACTTGGATACAAACACCCAGATGGGCCTACCTCACACCAGAGAAGCAGGGGCAGCTACCTCAATATTTCACAGCACTAGCAAATTGCACCAGGCTTACTGCAAGGAAAATCCTGCAGGCTCTGGGATTCATGGCATCTTGCATCTTACTAATCCCATGTGCAAAGCTGCATATGAGGAAACTTCAGTGGTACCTAAAAAACATATGATCTCAACACAGCCACAGTTTGGAAACAATAATACCACTAATTCCATGTCTGCAAAAGGAATTTCTGTGGTGGGCTCCAAGCTTGCCAAACAAACACAGGCCTTCCATTCAGCAAGCCTCAAGCAAACCAAGTCATCACAACAGATGCCTCAGGCTACGCCTGGGGGGCGCACATGGTAGATCGGTGCATTCAGGGCAAATGGTTCCAAAAAGAAAAGCACCTTCATATCAATGAAAAGTAAATGCTAGCAGTAATAAATGCTATTATAGCTTTCAAGGACCTTCTGCAACCAGGGCAACTACTGATAAGAACAGACAACACCACAGTTATGTGGTACATAAACAAGCAGGGGGGAACTCATTCCTACCCTCTGTGCAGACTGACCATGTCACTTTGGAACATGGCCATGGACTTACAACTCGAACTACAAGCACAGTACTTGCCAGGCAAGGAAAACACGCTGGCAGACAACCTAATCAGAAATATGACAGATCCACACGAATGGAAGTTGCATCCAAAAGTCTTTACAGAGATAATCCAAGCATGGGGAAGGCCAGACCTATATCTATTTGCCTCCCACAAAAATCACCAATTGACAAAATTTTGCTCAAGGATTTTCCACTCAAAGGCCTGGAGAGTGGACGCTCTCTCTTTTTGTTGGACATCAATGACAGTTTATGCCTTCCCACCTCTTCCTCTGCTGCCCAAAGTTCTACTGAAAACCAGAACAGACAGACCAAAGATGATCCTCATTGCTCCGGACTGGCCAAGACAATACTGGTACCCACTCCTGAGGAGCCTGACGCATTCACCACCATGGACACTGCCTCTAATGCCAGTTCTCTTGACTCAACACAGCTTCAGAACTCTTCACAGCCAGTTAAAGACACTCAATCTAGCTGCATGGAAGATCCCTTAGCATCACAGCAAACGTTACTCTCCAAGGAGGTTCAGGATGTCATTTTGGAGGCCAGAAGGCCTTCAACTAGAAAAGCTTACTCCGCAAAATGGAAGCGGTTTTGCGCCTGGAATGAGAAAAGGGATCAGGATCCTGGAAAACTGAATTTACCTCAAATACTACAGTATTTAACCAAGCTGTTAAGCAGTGGACTTTCATTCTCCTCCATCAAAATCCATGCCTCAGCCATTTCTGCAGAATACAACACTGACCCACCTTTATTCTCACACCCTCTCTTAAGGCAGTTCCTCAGAGGGGCTAAGAATCTAAGACCACCAAGAAAACAGCCAATACCTGCTTGGGATCTCAATTTCATTCTGGAAAAACTGACTTTGCCTCCCTTTGAACCAGCTTCCTCATCAGATTTGCAATACTTGTCCTGGAAAACAGCTTTCCTTCTGGCAATTACCTCAGCTCGTAGAGTTTCAGAACTACAAGCACTCATGGCTGTGCAGCCTTTCATCATCTTCCATCAGGACAGAGTTTCCTTGCGAACCAACCCGTCCTTTATGCCTAATGTGGTATCCAAGGTAACTTTGAATCAGGCCATACATCTACCTACCTTCTATCCTAATCCTCAAAACAAAGGGGAGAGACTACTACACTCCCTGGATATCCACAGACAGCTACGTTATTATCTGGACCGAACAAAGCCTTTCAGAACATCAGACCAGCTCTTTGTGTCCTATGCTGTAGGAGCTCAAGGAAAGCCAATTTCGAAACAGACAATCTCTAAATGGATAGCTCACTGCATACGCTTTTGCTATTCCTTTCATGGCAAGGCTGTACCTACAGGCATCAGATCTCACTCCACAAGGGCCACTGCCACCTCTGCAGCCTTCCTCAGAGGAGTCCCTACCAAAGATATTTTGGAAGCAGCCCCTTGGAGTTCTGTACATACCTTCTCCAAGCACTACCACCTACCATTATACTCCAAAACTAGGCCAGGCTTTGCCACTGCAGTCTTGCAAGGCATCCTGGCTCCTCCTAGTACCACCTAGTGCCTACCACCCTTTTGTTAGCTTTGGGGATTGTACCCATCTGTTATGACTGCAGCTGTATGCACGATGAACATAGTACAGTTTTGTACCTACCATAAATGTAGATGTTCAAGTGCTAATACAGCTGCAGTCCAGGATGTTCTTCGTGTTTCACTGTTGCAGTCATAACTGTAGGGTGCTCCTACCGGCAGGCAGCCCGAGGTCGGCCAGAATCCCAAAGTCTGGGTCCGGCGTCGGCTGTATAAGCTAGTATCCTGACGTCAGGACGCCTTGGTACATAGCCCTCAGCCGACGCCATCTTCTCCAGTCTTTCTTGCCATGCGGTGGAAAGCAGCTCGCAAAAAGTTGGTTGGCGATTTTCGAACAGCGTATTTGGTTGTTGTCGGTCCGAAGTTGTTACTTCTCTTCTCAAAGCTAAGTACCCGTGGGGAATCTTTTTCTTGTTCCTCCGATGTCAGAAAAGTTAATAATTGTATAGCGTGTGGGAAACAAATACCTCATAAAGATTTCCACTCTTACTGTCTACCTTGCTTAGGCCCTGACCACGACGTCTCTTGTTGTCGGTTCTGTGCCAGGTACAACTCTCATACTATCAAGCGCAGGTACGATTGGGCTTTAAATTATTTTGGCAGACGCTTCAATTATAGAATGTCGTCGGACACTACCGGAGTTCAAAAGAAGCGCAAAGACAAAGACAGGCCTCCGAGGTCCAAACAGGACTCGTTGCAGCTGGAGCCAGCGTCCGGTTCGGCTGTCGTCAGTGAGGCGCTTTTGCAGCCCCTGTCGTCCGCCACTTCTGAACCGATGGCCGACACGGACTCCCATGGGGAGCCATCGAGGCCCACTATTTTAACTGCTGCAGGACCTTCGGACGTCGCTCCTTCAGATGGGTCCGGAACCGCTGTGCAGGTACCGCTTCTGAGGGGTTTTCAGGCCTACTCACATCACTATTTCAAAGGCAAAGGCAAAGACAAAGACTCCTACTAAGTCTAAAGTTCCAGCTCAAGCTGCTTCTGAATCCACTCCCAAGACACAAAAACAATTATTGAGGATGGCTGAAGATTTGCTTACAATGATTAGGGGTTCTCACCCCCCTCCTGAAAAAAAGGCCTCGACAGGATGTTACTCTGGATTCCTCTGACCAGGCTTCTGTATCTTCTGTTTCTTCCTCTGATCAGGACTATTCCTTTCCCCTTATGAGGATTCGGATGCTGAGGATTCTTTGCCCTCGGCCTCTCCGCCTGAGGATTTTTCTTTTGGGGAAACCTTGCATGAGATGAGGGAACATTTTCATTGGGAAGGACAGGAATATTCTGCTTCCAAAAAGAGGCTTAGAGAATTTCTTCTTCTTCCTCAGCATAGGCCTTTAGCTATCCCTCCTGTCTTGGACATTGTAGATGATGCTTTTCTGAGGCTAATTTGAATCCTGATTCCATGCCTCCTGCTCCTTCTAAGCCTGATAGATTTTATAGGGTTCCTGACTCTCATTTATTTTTATTTAAAAACCCTTCTGCAGATCCTGAAACTATTTCTCAGGGCTCTAAGGCTGCTAAGGTTGCTACTTCTAAAAATCCTATTCCCTCTGAGAAGGATTCTCGTGCTTAGACAGGTGGGGAAAAAGGTATATACTTCTGCTACCCTGTCTGTAAGGGCTTTAAATTGCCAGTTTCATATGTTTAAATATCAGCAATTTCTTTTGTCTGTTTTAAAGCAAAAGCTTGCTTCCCTTCCTGCTTGTGCAGAGGATAAGGAACTTCAGGATGTTTTGCATGCTACTGAACAGGTTAACAAGCATAGCTTACATTGTGGTTTTGATGCTTTGGATGCTTCCTGCAGGGCTGCTGCCTCTGGTACTGTGATTAGGAGACATGCCTGGCTTCATGAACAAAGTTTACCTGAACAGGTTAAGGCTAAGTTATTAGATGCCCCTGTTCAACAGGATGTTCTTTTTGGTTCTAAGGCTGAGGAAGTTATTAAAAAGATGGAAGAAAAGGCAAAGTCCATGCAGACTGTAAAAGATTTCTTGCAGGTTCAGCCTCCTAGATTTTCCAGGAATTGGCCCTCTAAAAATTGGTCCTTTCCCACGTCTGACAGGCCTCAAAGGGGAAGATATAGACGCCCAGAGGTCGTGGTCAAGGCCAGACCTCTTACAGATCTAGACAATGGACTGCTTCTTCACCTAGGAGGGGAGAAGACAGATCGCAATCTCAAAGAAAGCAAACTCAATGACTCTCTCTGTTGGGCTTCAGGACCCCTTTACCTGGACGCCCTCTCGGAGGAAAACTGTCTCTTTTACAGAAATTGGACTCATATTACCCAGGACAGATGGGTATTGGACGTGATTTTAAAAGGTTACAAGTTCCACTTTCACACTTTGCCAAGGACTCACGGTTGGCCAGATCTGCCAAAACTTCAATGGTCAGAGGCCTTAACTCAAGTGGATGCTCTTCTGGCCATGAGAGCCATAGAGCCTGTTCCACTCTGCGAAATGGGAAAAGGGTTTTATTCAAGGCTGTTTCTGGTTCCCAGAAAACAAAACTCATGGAGACCTATTCTGGACCTTTCTGTGTTAAACACCTTTTGGAAATTCCAAAGTTCAAGATGCTTACTCTGCAACAGCTAATTCCAATGCTTTCTCAGGACGCTGGATGGTGACATTGGACTTAAAGGAAGCCTATTTGCATATCCCTATCAGACAAGAACGCAGGAAATTCCTCAGGTTCAAGGCAGGTTCGAGGCACTTTCAATTCTCTGTTCTGCCCTTTGGTTTATCTTCTGCCCAGAGTCTTCACCAAGTGCCTGGCACCAGTAGTGGCTTACTGCAGACTTCAGGGGATCCAGATTTACCCCTATTTGGACGACTGCCTTATTCAGGCAGACAGCAAAGATCTTCTGCTTCAACATCTGGACTTTGTTCAACGTCTTCTCCTACTACTGGGATTCTCAGTGAACATAAAGTCACATTTGATCCCTTCTCAACAAATGGTATTCTTGGGAGCCCTCTTAAATACAACCTTACAAAGGGCCTACCTCACTCCAGAAAAACAAACTCAGCTGGCTTCTACTTTCAACACCTTGGCAACTCTATCTCAGCTCACTGCAAGGAAATTCCTGCAGGCTCTGGGCTACATGGCTTCCTGCATTCTGTTGATTCCAAACGCAAGGCTTCACATGAGAAAGCTTCAATAGTATCTGAAAAGTGTATGGTCACAGCACTACCACGATCTGGATATTCTGATTCCTCTGATCCCTTGCCTCCAGAAGGAGTTCCTCTGGTGGTCCAGGGCATGCACGTTAAACAAGGAAAACCTTTTCGTCTCCCTCAGCCTACTCAAATCTAACCACGGACGCCGGATTATGCTTGGGGAGCACACTTTCTAGACAATTGCCAGCAGGGAACCTGAACAAAGGACCATCTTCACTGGCACATCAATCTGAAGGAAATGTTGGCAGTTCAGAATGCCCTTTAGCCTTCAAAAACCTTTTACAACCAGGGCCTCTGCTAATTCGCACAGACAACACCACGTCATGTGGTACATCAACAAGCAGGGGGTTCTCATTCATACCCCTTTGCAGACTAGCTATGGGTTTATGGGACACAGCTCTAAATTTGAATCTGCATCTCCAGGCTCAATTCATTCCAGGGAAACAGAATCTCTTAGCAGACAGCCTGAGCAGAAACATTTCAGATCCTCACGAATGGATGCTAGACACCAACTTGTTCAACAGGATTACTGCAGTTTGGGGATGTCCCCAGATAGATCTGTTTGCATCCCATCTCAATCATCAGCTTCCTCGCTTTTGCACCAGGTCCTTCCACAAAACAGCATGGAGAGTGGATGCCCTGTCCTTCAGCTGGCGAAGCCTGTCAGCATATGCCTTCCCTCCTCTTCCTCTACTGCCTCGGGTACTACTGAAGATAAAGCAGGACAAGCCCAAGTTCCTCATCTTGATTGCTCCAAATTGGCCTTGACAGTTTTGGTATCCAACCTTAAAGCTCCTGTTCTCGGGGCCTCCTTGGATTCTTCCACTGAACCCTTCGCTTCTGTCCCAGCATCAGGGTCAGTTACTACATTCCAATCTCAAGACCCTTTGCTTGGCAGCTTGGCTCTTCAAAGGAATTTGATTTCCTCTAGTCTTCCCAAACAAGTTTTGGATGTTCTTTTGGAAGCTAGACGGCCTAGCACTAGAGAATCTTATGCCTCTAAATGGAAGAGGTTTTCTATTTGGATGCAGGACCGAGGCTCTGATCCTCAGGTTCCTGATCTCTCCTCTGTTTTGCTTTACCTTTCGGAACTTTTATCTAAAGGACTTTCCTTTTCTTCCATTAAGATTCATGCTTCTGCTATCTCTATGCATTTCAGTTCTGATCCTCCTGTTTTTCACATTCTTTGGTGAAGCAGTTCTTGAGAGGGCTAAAATTTGCGGCCTCCAAGGACCCCTCCTGTCCCTGCCTGGGATCTTAATTATGTTTTAGAAAAACTTAGTTTGCCTCCTTTTGAGCCTGCTGCATCTTCAGATATTAAGTTTCTATCCTGGAAGACTGTTCTTTTGTTAGCTTTGATCTCTGCCAGAAGGGTCTCAGAGTTGCAAGCTCTCATGGCTGTGGAACCATACCTTATTTTCCATCAGGACAGAGTATCCTTGAGGACCAATCCTACTTTCATGCCTAAGGTGATTTCGAAAGTGGCTTTGAATCAGACAATTCACCTTCCTACTTTCTTTCCAAATCCTCAAAATAAAGGGGAAAGGATTTTGCATTCATTGGATGTGCACAGACAGTTACGATTTTACTTGGACAAGACGAAAGATTTCAGAAAGTCTAACCAATTGTTTGTTTCCTTTGCTTCCAGTTCTCTTGGAAAACCTATTTCTAAACAAACTATTTCCAAATGGATTGCTTATGGAATCAGATTTTGTTACACTCATCATGGGAAACAGTTTCCAGGGACCATTAGAAGTCATTCTACTAGAGCAGCTGCTACTTCTACTGCTTTCCTCAGAGGAGTCCCTACCAAGGATATCTTGGAAGCTGCCACTTGGAGTTCTGTGCATACTTTTCCAAGCACTACAATCTCCCTTGTTTTCTAAGTCTAGGGCAGGCTTTGCCTCTGCTGTCTTGCAGGGTATTCTTGCCTCCCTTCTTCTATCTAAAGCCTCCTCCCTCTCTACACTGCTTTGGGATTCCACCCTACAGTTATGACTGCAACAGTGAAACATGAAGAACATAGTACAGTTGTGTACACCTACCATAAATGTAGATGTTCGAGTGTCTTCACTGTTGCAGTCGGGGTTTCCCTCCCTCCTATCCCCTCTTTCTCTCATATTTGTGGTGTATTTGTGTTTCCTTGTTGGATTCATTTTTGATTTGTTGGGGACTTCTGACATCTAGGGCAAGAAAGGCTGGAGAAGATGGCGTCGGCTGAGGGCTATGTACCAAGGCGTCCTGACATCAGGATACTAGCTTATACAGCCGACGCCGGACCCAGACTTTGGGATTCTGGCCGACCTCGGGCTGCCTGCCGGCAGGAGCACCCTATAGTTATGACTGCAACAGTGAAGACACTCGAACATCTACATTTATGGTAGGTGTACACAACTGTACTTTTCCCTCCCTCCTTCCCCTCTTGGGACTATCCTAATGGCTAACACCTCCTCATACAACATGATTGGGGT
This sequence comes from Protopterus annectens, assembly GCF_019279795.1. NCBI lineage: Eukaryota > Metazoa > Chordata > Ceratodontiformes > Protopteridae > Protopterus > Protopterus annectens. Next base: position 1,611,257,843 of record NC_056728.1, read on the forward strand.
ATTCTTTTATGGTGTATTTGCTTGCACTACTGGTTTTTGATATTATTGCACTGCATTATTAATTATAATTATGTTTTGCCTTCCTTCTGGGGGCACCTGGCATCTGGGGCAAGAAAAACTGAAGAAAATGGCGTTGGCTGGTTCCTTTATACCCCTGTCGCACTGACGTCAGGGAAGAAGCGACAACAACCGACGCCGGACCTAGACTTTGGAATTCGGCCGACCGAGGACCCGCCTGACAGCAGGAGAACCCATCTGTTATGACTGCAGCTGTATTAGCACTCGAACATCTACATTTATGGTAGGTACAAAACTGTACTTTGTGGATTTAGTGTCTTTGTCTTTTTAGTTCGACCTCGGAGTTAGTGTATGTGTGTGTGTGTGTGTGTGTATATATGTGTGTGTGTGTGTGTGTGTGTGTGTATATATATATATATATATATATATATATATAAGTAGTGGGGGTGCTTGGGGGCTTAACCCCCTACTTATATGTAGTTTGGATGAGTGTGTTTGTGTTGTTGTGCAGTGTGTGTTACTGGTTTGTTTGTAGTGTGGGGAGGAAGGTGTGTGTATGTTTGTGTGGTGGAGGATTTATTTTAAAGTTGCGATCTTGAATTTTGCGGATGTTCATCGTGTTACCCTGCTGCAGTCATCACACTTGTGTTATCCTGTCGTCAGGTGGTCCTGCAGTCGGCCGTATTTCCAAAGTCTTGGTCTGACGTCAGTTGCTGTCGCCTCATCCTTGACGTCAGTGCGCCAGGGGTATATATATTGCAACCGACGCCATTTTCTTCAGTCTTTCTTGCTGCGCGGTGCCCGAAGCAGAAGCAGTTCACAAGTGCCGGTCGGCCGACTCCTGAGATTGTCGAATTCGAATTTCAGACCAAAGTCTTCTATAAAGCTAAGTACCCCGTTGGGGAAACTTTTCTTGCCTCCAACCAATGTCAGAAAAAGTTAACAATTGTATTTCTTGTGGGAAGCAAATACCTCATAAGGATTTTCATTCTTATTGCATACCTTGCCTAGGCCCTGATCACAACGTCACTTCTTGTCGGTTTTGTGCTAGATTTAATAAACGTACTATTAAAAGACGATTTGATTTTGCACAACACTTTTTTTGGTAGAAAATTTAACTATAACATGCCGTCGGAGCTACCGACTACCGGCGTGCACAAAAAGCGCAGGGACAAGGACCGACAGCCCAGGCCTAAGCCGGATTCCGAGGCTTCGGTTGATCCGGGCTCCGGTTCTCCGGTTATCAGTGCGGCTCCGACGCAGCCTCTGACTACCTCAGTTCTGCAACCCGAGACCGCTACAGATATTTTGACGGAATGTACTAGGCTGACACAGCCTTTTACTTCAGGCCCTTCCGACGATTTACCTTCCAAGGACGTCGGTGCTTCTGAAACGCCATCGGTTTCTGAAGGCGTTTTCAGACCGACGACTCTTACAGTCAAAACGTTTTCCAAGTCGAAGACTCCTTCTAAATCGAAAAAGGCTTCACTTCAGTCTCCTGTTCAAGGCCCTATGCCTAAGAAACAGATGCTCAAAATGGCTGAAGATTTGATTTCTCTTATCAGGGGTTCTCTGACTCCTCCTGACAAAAGGCCTAGACAAGAGGAAGATTCTGCTTCCTCTGAACAACTGTCTATGTCTTCGGATTCCTCTGAGGACCAAGACTATTCCTTCTTTCCTTATGAAGATTCTGATGCTGAGGACTCTATTCCCTCAGCTTCCCCTCCAGAAGATTACTCTTTTGGGGAAACTTTACACACTATGAGGGAACATTTTCACTGGGAAGGTCAGGATTACTCTGATTCCAAGAAAAGGCTCAGAGAGTTTCTTTTACTCCCCCAACACAGACCTCTAGCCATCCCTCCTGTTTTGGACATTGTGGATGATGTCTATTTAGAGTCCAGTTTCAACCCTGACTTTCTACCTCCTGCCCCGGCCAAGCCTGACAGATACTACAGAGTACCTGATTCCCACAAATTCCTTTACAAAAGCCCAGTAGCTGACCCAGAGACTATCTCCCAGGATCCCAAGGAGGCTAAGGCTTCCATGGCTAAAAATCCAGTACCTTCTGAAAGGGATTCAAGAGCACTAGACAGATGGGGGGAAAAGGTTTACACCTCAGCCACTTTAGCTATGAGAGTACAAAATTGTCAATTTTATATGCTTAAGTATCAGCAATTTCTGATCTCTCAGTTAAAACAAAAGATAACCTCCCTCCCTCAACAATCTGAATTGAAAGAAGTACAGGATTTGTTGCACGCCACCGAGCAGGTGGGCAAACGTACCTTACAATGTGAGTTTGATTCTTTAGAAGCCTCCTGCAGAGCAGCTGTCACTGGATCAGTTATACGTAGGCATGCCTGGTTAAAGGAACAAAGTCTGCCTGATCATGTTAAAGCAAAACTACTAGATGCTCCCTTACAGCAGGATGTTCTTTTTGGTGTTAAAGCAGAAGAAGTTTTAAAGAAAATGGAAAATAAGGCGAAATAAATGCAGACAGTCAAAGATTTCCTACAAGTACAACCCCCTCGCTTCAGCAGAAACTGGCCAACAAAAAATTGGTCCTTTCTAGCCACTGACAGATCTCAGAGGGGTAAATACAGGCGCCCAAGGGGCAGAGGACAACCACAAGCTCAGTATAAGCCTCGCCAATGGGGCACTCCAACCCAGAAGGGAGGAGAAGACAGGTCTCAACCCACCAGAAGGCAAACTCAATGACTTGCACCTCAGCTGGCCAAACAAAGCTCTTTTGTCAGCCCCCTTGGGGGGAAAACTAGCACTATTTGCAGACAACTGGCACATTGTCACAAAGGACAAATGGGTCCTAGACATAATTTTACAAGGATACAGATTCCACTTTCACACCTTGCCAATTAAAAAAAAAAGGAATGCCAAACCTGCCACAAAATCAAAGGGCAGAGGCTCAAAAACAAATTACAGCTCTCATGGCCATGAGAGCCATTCAAAGGGTACCAACTCAAGAGCAAGGCCAAGGATTTTACTCAAGACTCTTTCTAGTACCCAGAAAAGAAAATGCTTGGAGACCAATTCTGGACCTCTCAATTCTAAACACTTGCAAGTTCCCAAATTCAAGATGCTAGCTACTTCCCATGTTGGGCAAGGAAGCATGGCTGGTAATGTTGGACCTCAAGGAGGCATACCTGCATGTCCCTATCAGACAAAGTTGCAGAAGATACCTCCGTTTCATTGCAGGTTCAACCCATTATCAATTCTCTGCACTGCCCTTTGGCTTATCTGTTGTGCCCAGAGTTTTCACAAAATGCCTGGCACCAGTAATTGCATACTGCAGACAAAGAGGAATTCAAATATAACCATACCTGGACGACTGCTTCATCCAAGCAGAAAGAAAAGACATTCTCTTACAACATCTGGCTTTTGTGAAGCATCTACTAAATTGTCTGGGGTACACAGTAAACAAAAAGAAGTCAAAACTAGTATGCTCACAAAAAATGACATTCCTGGGTGCCAGCTTGGTCACAGCGGCCCAGAAGGCTTATCTTACACCAGACAAGCAATTACAACTGACTCAATATTTCAAGACAATGGCAACAAAGACCCAATTAACTGCAAGAAAAATTCTGCAGGCTTTGGGCTTCATGGCATCTTGCATTCGGATAATACCATTTGCAAAACTGCATATGAGGAAATTGCAGTGGTACCTAAAAAGCATATGGTCGCAACACAGCCACAGCTTTGACACAGTGATATCGCTCATTCCCTGCCTTCAACAGGAATTTCTATGGTGGACACAGGCATGTCACCTCAACAAGGGTCAGCCTTTCACCTTGCCCCCACCCAGGCAAACTGTCACAACAGATGCTTCAGACTATGCCTGCGGGGCACACATGGCAGGGCAATGCATTCAAGGCCTATGGACTGCAGAACAAAGAAAACTGCACATAAACCAAAAAGAGATGCTAGCTGTACAGAAAGCTCTGACAGCCTTCAAGGATATACTACAGCCAGGACAACTTGCAATAAAGACAGACAACACCACAGTAATGTGGTACATAAACAAACAAGGGGACACACATTCCTACCCACTTTGCAGGCAAGCAATAATCTTATGGAACACAGCTCCGGCCTACCAAGTCCAGTTACAAGCTCAATTCCTGCCAGGACAGAAAAACACATTGGCAGACGACCGAAGGAGAAACATCAAAGATCCCCACGAGTGGAAACTAGACCCACAAATATTTACAATGATAACTCAAAGATGGGGCCTACCAAATATAGACCTATTTGCCAGTCCTCAAAACTACCAACTGACAAAATTTTGTACAAGGACATTCCACCATCAAGCTTGGAAAGTGGACGCTCTGTCCTTCAGTTGGAAAAACCTGACAGCATATGCCTTTCCTCCATTACCTCTTCTCACAAAGGTTCTTTTGAAGGTCAAAAAAGAGAAACCTCGACTGATTCTCATAGCCCCAGACTGGCCACGGCAGCACTGGTACCCACTATTGAAGAATATGGCTCACAACCCACCATGGATATTGCCTCAAATACCTCATTTGCTCACACAGCAAGACAAGCAGATTCTACACAGCCAGATCAAAACCTTATACCTGGCTGCATGGCAAATCAATTAAGCATCGAACCAGCCCCTCTTTCACAAGCAGTACTGGATGTTATTCTAGAAGCCAGGAGGCCAAGCACCAGGAAGGTTTACTCGGACAAATGGAAAAGGTTTTCTGCTTGGAACCAAGCTAAAGGCCAAGACACAACTCAGCCTCATATGCCTCACATTCTGCAGTATTTAGCCGAGATGTTGCATGAAGGACTTTCCTTCTCCTCAATTAAAATCCATGCTTCAGCTATTTCAGCTCACTACGACACAAATACACCTTTATTTTCAAATCCTCTTCTAAGGCAGTTCCTCAGAGGGGCAAAAAACATTAGACCCACCTAGAAGAGCTCCTACACCAACATGGGTCCTCACCTTTGTTCTGGAAAAACTAACGCTACCTCCCTTTGAACCAGGTTTTTCTGCAGACAGTTCCTATCTTGGAAGACTGCCCTGCTCCTGGCAATAACTTCTGCTAGGAGAGTCTCAGAATTACAGGCACTTATGGCTGTGGAACCTTTCCTCATTTTTCATCAAGACCGAGTTTCTCTACGAACTAATCCTTCCTTCATGCCTAAGGTGGTTTCCAGTGTAGCCTTAAATCAAAGCATCCACCTACCCACTTTCTTCCCCAGTCCACAGAACAAAGGTGAGAGACTCCTGCATTCCTTGGACATTCACAGGCAGCTTCGTTACTACTTGGATAAAACTAAGGCTTTCAGAAAAACTGACCAGCTCTTTGTTTCCTATGCTACAGCTTCTCAAGGGAGGGCCATATCCAAGCAAACCATTTCTAAATGGATAGGCCATTGCATACGATTCTGTTATACCCATCATGGGAAACCAGTTCCTCCTACCATTAGATCCCACTCTACCAGGGCAACAGCTACCTCTACAGCCTTTCTCAGGGGGGTTCCTACCAAGGAAATTTTAGAAGCTGCAACTTGGAGTTCTGTACACACCTTCACCAAACACCATCACCTCTTTATTCTAAGTCCAGGGCAGGCTTCGCCACTGCAGTTCTGCAGGGCCTCATTGCCTCCACTAACCCTCTATGATGCCTCCACCCTACCTTAGCTTTGGGACTCAACCCAAGTGTGATGACTGCAACAGGGTAACACGATGAACATAGTACAGTTTTGTACCTACCATAAATGTAGATGTTCGAGTGTTCACCCTGCTGCAGTCCAGGTTACCCTCCCTCCAACCCCTCTGATCTACTGGCTAAATCTCTGCTATGCCTTACTGATGTATTTGCTTATAGCTGAAGGGATTTTGTGTTTGTACAGTGTTCACACCTTTTGGTACTAATTTGGATCACCTTTTTGGGGGCACTTGACATCTGGGGCAAGAAAAACTGAAGAAAATGGCGTCGGTTGCAATATATATACCCCTGGCGCACTGACGTCAGGGATGAGGCGATGGCAACCGACGTCGGACCAAGACTTTGGAAATCCGGCCGACTGCGGGACTGCCTGACGACAGGATAACCCAAGTGTGATGACTGCAGCAGGGTGAACACTCGAACATCTACATTTATGGTAGGTACAAAACTGTACTTTTTGGGAGTTCGGTATCGAGTTTTTTGGCTTTATAGTCTCGGGATACTGAAATTCGAGATTATAAAGTGAATATAGTGTGTGTGTATATATATATATATATATATATATATATATATATATATATATATATATAAAAAACTAAGAAATGAACTTTGTGTGATTAACCATTCAAAGAATAGTAAATCACACCAACAACTCTTGTAGTAAAATTTCTTGTCTTCATTCATTTTTTGAGTGCGGTTAATTTTAGTTATATATATATATATATATATATATATATATATATATATATATATATGGGTCTACTTCATTTGGTCGACAACTCAAATGACTGACGCCATTTTCGACACAGCTCATTTGTCGACAAAAAGTATTCAAGGCAAAACCTGGGATTTGCCCCTCCCCACTGTTGTGCGAATCGTGAAGTTGTTATATATAGTTAGGGTGTGGGGAGCACAGCCCCACATTAGTGTGGGGGCCCCCACCTAGAATGTTTGTCAACCAAATGAGTGTCAGTCATTTGAGTTGTATCAAATGAAGTAGACCCATATATATATATATATATATATATATATATACATGTATATATACATATATATACGTATATATATATATATATATATATATATATATATATATATATATACACATATACATATATACATATGTATATATACACATATACATATGTATATATACGTATAAAATTATATTTATGTATAAACATTCAAAAACAAACTTAAACAATTTAAAGTTAGCTCATTCTCCAAGAAATGCCCTCCAGGGTCTGTGATGGTGTGTAAATAACACATTTCCAGATACACCCATGGGCAGGAGTTATTTACACAGTAACACACATTTTGGATTATTGCTTGCGTATATGGATACTCACTTAAACTATAGAGTTTCCACCTGTCAGGAATTGACTGTCAGGAAATCAGTGTCTGCCAGGATATTCAGTTTTCGTGAGTACTTGTCCAGTATTTTGAGTTATTCTGGAAGTAACATTTGAGTTTTTTTTCCCAAAATGTTTACTGTTTCATTTGGATTTTCCTTTGCATTTAATGTAATTTGTCACAATAGCCTTTTATTTGTTTTAACTGGCATCCTGAGCAATGTGAAGTGTGATAATTAGCAGGCGGTTGTACTAATCAAAATATCCTCTTCATGATGAATCTTAGAAGTATGCAAAAAGTGCCTGAGCATTTTTTGTTTATAAAAGACAAGCCATGGATCTGCCCTTGAGTTAAACTTTATATGTTCTTTATGGTAAAGTTGCATATGCTTTTTTTGTCAGTGTGCAAATGTAGATACGAGTAAAACCTGGATTTAGGAAAATTGTAAAGCACACTTTGCAGAAAATGGTGTACAAATATATAGTGTTCTTCCTGTCCTCATTGCTTAAGTATGATTTTTAGGACCCCCCCCCATTGTTACCTAGTGTAATAGTTTCAACAAACAAACCAGTTCTCGACAAATATATTTTAAGGTGCAAATAAACAATTAAAACTTTGTAACTAATAAAATTACGAATGGAGAAAAAACACAGCTGAGGCCGAACTGTTGTCTAGCTGCCATTCCTTTATTGTTGCTAGGAACTTCATCAGAACTGAAAAAAGTACATAGCCATGCTCTATAAATATGCTGTATACAGGAATACCTAATTTGCATATGATGTGATTAGTGGCCAATGGCCAAAGATTTCTTTTCACAATACAAAAGAAGAATTCAAACCAATGATTATGTTCTCATGTTAATACAAGGGCCAAGGAAAATGTTTTCAATTCTACCAATAGTCATTGTGATGTGTGTGTTATAACAACTTTTGAACTAAACAAGAGTGAGTTGAACAAATACTTAATACCATTTTTTTTACGATGTTATTGTGTTTACTTTTAACTGATAGTTATATTTCCAATTAAACTAGAAGCTGGAAAATCATAGGACTGACCCTGTAATAGTAGTGGAACCATTGCTTATGTTCTATCACTGTTTAAGAACTAGTGTAGTCAAAACAAACAGTCAGTACATGTTAATTTGCCCATCTTAAAGCACATTTAATGTTCAGAGAGTCATTAAGTCCTGGATGAGTGTCAGAGTTTAAAAGTAACTGCCACCTCAGTTCTTTTAACTCTAACAGAGTTTCACAGTCTCCAAAAACTGTCCAACTTGTTCCAGTACTATGAATTTAAACCCGTTGAAGTTTGTGCATAGTGCACTGTGCTTACCTAGTGCATTACTGTCGTCTTTTCGTCTGATGGCAGATAAATGTTCCTTCACTCTATCAGATAATTTTCTGATAGTTTTCCCAGTAAAATGCAGTCAAAGTGGTTGTGAAATTTGACTGTTAGATCACAGTGCACGTGGTATTAAGTATTTGTTCAACTCACTCTTGTTTAGTTCAAAAGTTGTTATAACACACATCACAATGACTATTGGTAAGAATTGAAAACATTTTCCTTGGCCCTTGTATTAACATGAGAACATAATCATTGGTTTGAATTCTTTTTTGTATTGTGAAAAGAAATCTTTGGCCATTGGCCACTAATCACATCATATGCAAATTAGGTATTCCTGTATACAGCATATTTATAGAGCATGGCTATGTACGAAGTTCCTAGCAACAATAAAGGAATGAAAGCGCTAGACAACAGTTCGGCCTCAGCTGTGTTTTTTCTCCATTCGTAATTTTATTAGTTACAAAGTTTTAATTGTTTATTGGCATTATTCTACTTTGCTTTACAGTTTTAGAACGGTTTTTCGTTTATATATTTTAAGGTGCAGCATGTCTGTGCAATTACTTATCTGCTGCATTGGGTATATTTATTTACTGTTTCTTCAAAATTGTTGCTAACATATGATTAAGTTTGAAAGGGAAGGAATACACTTTTTATGCAAAGGGGTGGGGGGGAGTGGCGCTGTCAAGTTTATGCCTTTTCCAGCGGTGGCCACCCACTTAAACATTAAGTATCTGAAGCTGAATTGAAAGTTTTCTGCGTAGTTTTGTACTGATTTGTACATAGGTCTTGTCTAAGATTCCTTTGAAGTAATGTAACTTCTAGGCAAGTTGTTTTGCAAAAAACGGTTGCAATTGTTTTCCTTTCTCAGTAGAATTAAAAGTAATGTAGATTTGAAGTAAGTCATTTTAACAAACCACTTATACTGCCTTGTCTTTATTTATAATAGGCTCCTTTTCCTTCTCCGTTCTTTCTGGAAAGGTCATGTTTCGTGATGTTTATTATATTACAGAAGACTTTTCTATCAGGTAAGCATTGTGCTCCTGGGTGACATGTTATACCAACAGTATTAAAACGTATCTGGATAACAGTGTATTGCTGTAAATTTCTAAAATAGAGGTGTAATACATCCATGGTCTTTGAAGGAAGGAATTCATTTTTAAAATTTCCTTTCTATAAAGTATAGTATTGCTGCTGCATCTGGCTTTAGAATAAACAATAAGGTATTGAAGTCTGAAGCAACACAGACCTAAATAAATTAGAACATGGACATTTTAGTTGTTTCATATTTCTAGGGTTTCTCTTGTAGAGTTCTTTGTGACTATTTTTGTGTTCGATTGCAGCTTTGTAGCTTACTTTGTACTGCATGTATTTCATTTGGGCTAGAATAGACATCATTAGTGACCTCTAATGACTAGTGACTTGCCTGGAAACTACTAAGTAGTCACATTAGGTAGAATGATGACACTGTTCTGCTGATGCAGTGATAGTGTCAAGGTAATCAGAAGATATTCCTTCTTTGCTGCCTTGTTACTTATTTTGTACCAGAAGCATTATTTTTTAAAATACATACTAAGTGAGTGAAAAGAGCTAGCATGCTTTCAGGCAACTTTGCCAAAATCCGGGGCCTTAAATGTAACATTTAAATGGTTAATTGCACTGTGTATGTGTGCACATGTGTGCATTTATATATGTGTACATTAAGTATGTACTTAAACATATGAACTTTAAACTTAGTTGCATTGTTTATTCCATCTTTTTTTCCATCTGATCATTGAATATACTGATGTTTTAATGAACTTTTAATAGGCAATTATTTTTTTTTGTAAGTCTCAAAAACAGCTGATGTTCTTCATCTCACATTGCTGCAGTCCTTACACTTGGGTAGTCCGCTGTCCTCGGTCGGCCCAAATATCAAAGTATTAGGCTGGTCAAGGCGCTTTAGACTGACATCAGGACGTCAGGGTACAACGCGCATGACCGACGCCATATCCTCAGTCTTTTTGCCGCATGGTCCGATGCAGAAGCAGCAAGTGCCGGGCGCTCTGAAATTTTTGAGTTTCAGACCGAGCTGGGGAATATTTTAGTTTTTACTTGCCTCAGTGGTTTACCGGATGTCAGAAAAGTGAATAACTGTATTTCTTGTGGGAAACAGATACCGCATAGAGATTATCATACTTTGTGTATTCCTTGTTTGGGGCCTGAGCACGTTTTGTGCTAGGTTCAATAAAAGGTTAGATTGTGCCAGGTTGGTCTTCGGAAGCAATTATAATATGCCGAAAGACAAAGCAGCTAAACCCAGACTAGAAGAGTCGTCCAACCGACGGTTCTTTAGAGGCGCCAGTGGAACCGTGGTTCGGAGGCTTCTCTGGAATCTCAGGGGGAAACTTTGATATTGCAGGATGTGGCCTCTCAGGAGCAGGTCAAGCTGAAGGGGCTTCTCAGGTTACTGTACTCCCCTCACTTCCTAGGGTGGTTAGGCCCTCTCCTTCGGTTTCCAAGGCTTCTCCCAGAGGCAGGCCAGGTTTAGCTTCGGTTGGGGTCACTCCTAGCTCATCAGGATCTGTGCCCAAGAAGCAAATGCTTAAAATGGCAGAAGATTTAATTACCTTGATTAGAGGTTCTTTGCCCCCTCCTGATAAGAGGCCTAGGGTTGAACCAGAGTTGGGGAGTTTTGAGCAGGCTTCGGATGTGTCAGAGTCTTCGGCTGAAGACTTGCAGGAGTATTCTCCTTATTCTGATTCTGATGTGGATGATTCTACTCCTTCTGCTTCTCCCCCAGAGGATTTTTCTTTTCAGAGACTCTTCATTCCATGAGGGAGCATTTTAAGTGGGAAGGTCAGGACTTCTCTGATTCCAGGAAAAGGCTTAGGGAATTTTGCTTTTGCCCCAGCATAGGCCTTTAGCTATACCACCTGTTCTGGATGTTGTGGAAGATGTGTTTGCAGAGGCTTCACTTAATCCTGATTCTTTGCCTCCTGCTCCTGTTAAACCGACAGGTATTACAGGGTGCCTGAGGCTCATAAATTATAAGAGTCCTAGGGCGGACCCAGAAACTGTTAGTCAGGGACCTAAGGGTGTTAAGGCCTCTGTGGTTAAAAACGTTCCTCTGGATAAAGAGGCCAGAGCTTTGGATAGATGGAGAAAGAAAATCTATACTTCTTCCACCTTAGCTATGAGGGCTTTGAATTGCCAGTTTCACATGTTGAAATATCAAAATATCTTCTTTCTCAATTGAAGTCTAAGGTAGATGCTCGGAAGGCATTGAGTGTAAAGAATTACAAGATTTGGTGCATGTCTCTGAACAGGTGGGCAAGCATTCTTTACAATGTGGTTTTGATGCTGTACAGGCCTCTGCCTAGGTGGCTGCCACTGGGGGATCAGAATTTATCTGACCATGTTAAAACAAGGATTTTGGATGCTCCTTTACAGTCTGATGTGTTGTTTGGTGCACCTGTGGAGTCAGTCTTGAAGAAAATGGAAGATAAGGCTAAGTCTATGCAGGCTGTTAAAGATTTTTGCAAGTTCAGCCTCAATTTAGTAGGAATTGGCCTGCTAAGGGGTCTTATGATCAGTCTAGGGGTAGATCTAGACGTAGAGGCAGAGCTCAGAGCTCCTTCAGGCCTAGAACAGGGAGTTCACCTGCACAATCTTGGTGAGGGCAGGGCCAGTCCTCAGAACAGGCCCAATGACGTTTCAGCTGCAAGTTCCTTCTTGCCTGCCAGCACCTTTGGCAGGAAGGTTGGCACTCTTCAATGAAAATTGCAGTCTGTTACCCAAGACAGATGGGTATTGGATATCATACACCAAGGTTACAGGTTTTATTTCCATACCTTGCCTCCTTTCAAAGGCATGCCGGACATTCCTCCTCAGCAAAGACTAGAGGCTCACAAACAAATTTCTCTGTTGCTTCAAATAGGGCCATACAACAACCGTCCCTCTGCCAGAAGTGGCCTAGGATTTTTTTCTCGCTTCGTTCCTGGTACCAAAGAAGGGGAACGTGGAGACCAATTTTAGATTTATCTATCCTCAACACTTATCTGGACATTCCCAAGTTCAAAATGTTGACACTACAACAGCTTTTACCTCTGCTGGGCAAAGACCACTGGATGGTGACTCTGGAAGCTTACCTTCATGTTCCTATCAGGCTATGTTGCAGGCGCTGAGCTGGGACTTCTCATTATCAATTCTCTGCATTGCCCTTTGGCTTATCTACAGAGTGTTCAAAAGTTCTGGCTCCAGTGATAGCTTTCTTCAGGCTAAGAGGTACAGATCTATCCTTATTTGGAATTGCCTGATTCTGGCCCAAGGAAGGCTAACATCTTCATCATTTACAGTATGTGATAGCAGTGCTAAGATGCCTGGGGTATTCAAATAAAGTCCAGTCTAGTACCCTCTCAGGACATTCTGGTGTGAGACTGAATACAGCATCCCAGATGGCCTTTTGACCCCGACAAACAAAAGAATCTTTCTCTGTACTCATCAGTCCAGGCTGACTGCAAGGACAGTCCTTCAAGCCTTGGGGTTCATGACATCTTGTATTCTGGTGCTTCCTAATGCCAAACTGCATATGAGGAAGCTACAATGGTATCTCAAAATGTATGGACACAGCACTGCCAAGATATGGACACTGTCATTCAGATATGCATTCAAAAGGAATTTTGTGGAATGTCACCTAAACAAGGGACTCGACAGATGCCTCAGACAAAGCTTGGGAGCTCATCTAAATGGAAAATGGGTACAAGACGGCCTGCCAGACTTCAACATCTACATATCAACTTGAAGGAGATGTTAGCAGTCCAATTTGCTTTGATAGCCTTCAAAGATTTACTCCTTCCAGGGCAGGTGTTGGTTCTAACAGACAACACAACTGTCATGTGGCACATCAACAAGCAGGGGGAACACATTCTTATCCTCTATGCAGGCAAGCAATGATTTTGTGGGAGACTGCTCTCAGTTTAGCTGAATCTTCAGGCAAGTTTCTGCCGGCACAGAACTCCTTAGCAGATGTGTTTATGGATCAGTGGAAATTGGATCCTCATGTATTTCAGAAATTGACAGTGTTATGGGGAACTCCAGACATAGATCTGTTCGCTTCTCCACTGAACCACCAGCTGCCAAAGTTTTGCACAAAAAGGTTTCATCCCACAGCTTGGAAAGTGGATGCTCTTTCATTCAATTGGAGCAAGCTTCATGTGTATGCCTTTCCACCTCTGCCTCTCCTCCCAAAGTTACTCCTAAAGGTCAGACAGGACAAACCAAAGATGATTCTAATAGCACCGGATTGGCCTCGACAGCACTGGTACCCATTACTGAGAAGTCTGGCGGAACCTCCATGGCCTTTGCCTGATTCCACACCTACTGTCTCAGGAGGACAGTCATTTACTCAATGTCAAACTCCACTCTCTTCACCTAACAGCCTGGCATATTCTGTTTTAAACCCGGGAGGGTGTCAGCTTCCACAGCAAGTTTTGAATGTTATTTTGGAGGCCAGAAGGCCTAGATAAATGGAAGAGATTTTTATTTTGGAGTACAGCAAAGGAATTTGATGTTTCTAAACCTAATTTAAGTGTGGCCCTTCAATATCTTGCTGAGTTACTGGACAAAGGTTTGTCCTTCTCTTCTATTAAGGTTCATGCTGCAGCGATTTCTGCACATTATGACTGTAACCCACCTTTGTTTTCTCATCCTTTGTTTAAGCAATTCCTCAGAGGCAAAGAATTTAGAGCTCCTACTCCTGCTTGGGATCTCAATTTTGTGTTGGAGAAACTTACTTTTGAGCCTGCAGCTACTGCGAAATATTTATCCTGAAGACTGCTTTTTGTTGGCCACGTTTCTGAATTACAGGCCCTTTCTTAATTTTCCATAAGGATAGGGTATCTTACTAATCCTTCCTTTATGCCTAAAGTGGTTTCTAGTGTGGCTTTAAACCAAACTATTCATTTACCTACTTTTATGCAAACCCCAAAACAAAGGGGAAAAGATTTTGCACACTTTGGATATACACAGGCTTATTTGAGCAGAACTAAAGGGTTCAGGCAGTCTCAGCAGTTATTTGTTTCTTTTGCTTTGGGTTCAGAGCAAGCCTGTGTCAAAACAAACTATTTCTAAATGGATTGGGTTTTGTATTGTTATTCCCATCATGGTAAGGAGATTCCAGCTGGGATTAGGCCTCATTCCACTAGGGCTACTGCTGGCAACTAAAGATATTTTGGAGGCAGCTACTTGAGTTCAGTGCATACTTTCTCTAAGCATTACGACCTTCCACTTTACTCTAAATCTAGGGCTGGTTTTGCCACTGCAATTTTACAGGGCATTTTGGCAGCTCCTCCTGCTTTATAGCTTTGCCATCCTCCCTTACCTCTGCTTTGGGATTCTACCCAAGTGTAAGGACTGCAGCAATGTGAGCTGAAGAACATAGTACAGTTTTACCATAAATGTAGATGTTCAAGATCTACATTGCTGCAGTCTATATTTAGAGGCAGTTGTGTGGTTTGGGTTGCAAATATTGTGGATATTGTATATATTGTACATATGTTTAGTGCAAGGGTGGTTGGTTGTTTTTTGAGGGTCTTCTGACATCTGGGGCAAGAAAAGACTGAGGATATGATGTCGGTCATGCATTTGTACCCTGGCGCCCTGATGTCAGTCTAAGGACTACCCAAGTGTAAGGACTGCAGCAATGTAGATCTTCGAACATCTACATTTATGGTAGGTACAAAACTGTACTTTTCTTCTGAATATTTATTTGCATGTTTTGTAACTAGCTAGGAGTATTTATTACAGCTGACTGTTTGAGGCAAGCCAGTATACAGTATATGTAAGAGGACAGAAACTGTAGAATATGTATATGTTTATCATATTAATCACTTCTGCAGTAGCCTTAGCTGTAGGATAGAACAGTCGACCAGCTTCCAAAACTTCAGGGCACCATTCACGTGCAAAAACCATTAGCTAGAATTAAGCTGACTAAAAGACACTAAGCACTTCCGAGCTTTCATGACATTGAAGTGTCTGCACCTCTGTGGGCTTTCAAGGCTTGATGGTCGGAGGCTCAATTAATGGATGGGGTATCTAGAATATTTAATGTTCCCAAGTTCTCTTCACACATGGAGTCTTCCTTCAAGGGGCAAAACAAGCAAAAATCCCATTCAGTCAGGGATCCAAAAGGAAATGTCAGGAGGATAATTCTTTGAAACCAAACATGGGGTTCCTTTCCGAAGAAGGCTCAACCCCCTGCAAAATAATGGCTATGCAGAGTCACAGAGCACCCTCTACCCCCCTCGCCCTTCCTCCTTCCCCCAGACACTCTCTCACCCTGCTGTCTGGCCACAAATAGTCTCAAATAAATGAGTTCAGAGAGGTTACACTTGGAGGATGTTCTGTCCACTGCCCCATTTCAGGGAATTCTCCCACACCCACCAGAGCGGTTTCCTCCAGTGATGCACCACATGGTAGAAACAGAGGCCATAGAACCAGTGCCTGTGATACACATAGGCAAAGGATTTTACTCCAGAGTCTTTTTGGTACCAAAAAAGGACTCCTGGAGACCTGTCCTAAATTTGTCCTTTCTAAGCACATTTGTAAAAGTTCCGAAATTCAAAATGCTTACCTTACAGTTATTCCTAGCATTGCTTTCAGATCATTGTTTCTTGTTGACCCTAGATCTCACAGATGCTTATCATTAATCCTGTTGCTCCCAGTTTCAGGGAATTTTGATATTTGCTGTGTATGACATGTGTTACCCTTTCGGCTATCAGCTGCACATCTAGTGATTGCAAAATGTCTTGTCTCAGTGGCTACATATTGCAAAATCCTAGGCATCCATATTTTTCTTTATTTTTATTTATTTAACATTTATTCACATGGAAAGTTGGACTGGGACACAGCCCATTTTCAGTGGAGGCCTGGGGAGAAATGCTTCAGACACATGTCTTTGGAATGTGGGAAGAAACCAGAGCACCTAGAGGAAACGCATACGAACACAGGAAGGACATGCAGATTCTGCACAGAAGACACCCAAGTCGCGAAGCAAACCGGAGAACCTCTTGCTGTGAGACGACAGTGCTAACCTCTGCACCACTATGTCGCCCATAGAAGATTTACTGATTTGTGCAGATTCTGTATCCAGGTGCTTGGAGTCTTTAGCCAGGGTTGCATCCCTCCTTTCCCACCTGTGCTTCAGATTGAACCTTCAAAACTCCTTCCTCACACCTTCTCATTTAAATTGTTTTCCTAGGTTGCTGGATAGACACGTCAAAATGGATGGATGGCCTTTCTATCTGAAGACCCAATTCTGACGTGTCAGGGCATTTTATTGGATTTCTCTCTCCTAGAAGTGGCCTCAGCAAGAAAGTTCCTCAAAATGGTAGGTCTCATGGTATCCGATGATCCTCTTGATGTCACTAGCTAGACTACTCAGAGAAATTCAATGATACTTGAAGAATTGTTAGACACAGCACATTAATTCTTTGGATTTCCAGGTACCGTTAGTGGGATTTGTGAAACAGGAACTGCAGTAATGGAGAGATCAACTGTATCTGAAACTAGGGCTCTCTTTCTTTTCTCAGACTCCAGCCCAGTCTGTCCATACAGACTCTTCAGATTTTTCATGGGGAGCAGTGTCTATGGTAATTCAAGTGCAAGGCTTCTGGGGTCATAAGGACATACCAAAGCACAAAAAGAGTTGTTGGGAGTGATTTATGCCTTTAACGTTTTTTGCCACTAATGGACTCTGGGTCTTGTTTTATTGGTCTCAGACAACACTACCATGATGTGGTATCTGAACAAGCAAGGGGGTACAAAGTCATATCCTCTTTGCTGGTTGGCAGTGATTGCCTGGGTACTGGGTGTACAGCATTCTCTGACTCATCAGGCCTTGTACATTCCATCAAAACAAAACACTGTGGCAGACAGGCTAAGCAGATCCTGGACAGACCCTTGTGTGTGGAAGCTCCATGTAGAGGTCTTCCAGGACTTGATTCAGATGTGGGGAACATCTCGAGTAGATCTAGTCACACCTGCTTCAAGACCGACAACTTTAAAAATTGTATTCAAGACTTTATTACACCCGTGCTTGGAAGACATACTGTATCATGCCCATGGTCAGAAATGTAGTATGCATTTCCACCCTTTCCGGTGATTCTCTGTTACTTCTAAAGATTCAGAAATAATTGCCAAAAATCATTGTGGTAACCCCTTGTTGGCCCAGGCAAAGTTAGTTCTTCTTTTAATGGAATTGTCTAAGGGCAATTACCACAAGCTTTCTCACAAGCTGGATCTACTCACATAGCATCAGGGTTGAATGGTACACCCAGTTTAGAAAAATTGCAACTAACAGCCTGGGTGATTCTATTTTGATATCTTTTAGGCACTTGTTCCATGGGGATGTGCAGCAGGTATTTAAGAGGGCAAGAAAACCTGCAACTAGAAAATCTTGCATTTACAAGTAGAAGAGGTTGTCTAGGTGGTGCCTGGCTAATAACAGAGGTCCTGAAAGGATTTCGACCCCTTTGATTTTGACATATTTGTGAGAGCTACTTAGAGGTGGTTTGTCATATCCTTCTATCAACTGCATCCCTGTGGCCATCTCAACTTGTCTTTCCATGGATCTCCCTCTTTCATCTCTTTTTGGGGACAGTTTATCAAAATAGTATTGCATGTGAGACTCCTCAAAAGCAAATTTCTCCTCTCTGAAATCTCAGCTTTGTTCTTGTAAAATTTCCTTTATCTCCTTTTGAACCTGCTTGTCTGGCTGATTAACATTTTGTTACTTTGAGGGCTGTTTTACTGTTTTCTCTGACATCTGAAAGGCAAATCTCTAAGCTGCAAACTTTCATGATGGGCCAACCCTGTCTTTTTTCACAAGTACAGGGTTGTGTAACACATTAATCCATCATTCATGCATAGTCAGTTTATCTCCCAGTGTTCACTGCTGATCCAAAAAACAAGGGAGAATGATTCTACATTCCTTGGATGTGCACAGGCAGCTCAGGTACTACCTTGGCAGAACAGAGCCCTTTAGGAATGCTGAACAGCTGTAAGTCCCCTAAGCAGGGGTTAAGAAAGGTCAACCTGTTTCTAAACAAACTATTGCACGATGGTTGTCCTCTGCTGTTTTCTGTTGCTCCCACTATGGTAATTCTCTTCCAGGCAAGGTTAAGATTAACTCAACTAGGGCTTTATCCTCTTTGACAGCATATTGGAACGGGGGGACTCTTAAAGCACTTTAGAGGCAGCAACCTGGTCCTCTGTTCATACCTTCACAAAGCACTACAAATTGGATTCCTTTTCTAGGTCCATAGCAGGCTTGCTAGGACTATTCTCCTTATCCTTCCACCTCCAAGGTAGGGTAGACTTTTGGGAGTCTACCCAGTATTCCACTGAGGCAGTGAGAATGATGAACATAGTACAACTGTGCAAGTCCTACTTAACTCTAACTGTAGATGTTTGAATTCCTCAGTGCAGTACCCACACACCATCCCCCAAACTGTGTATAGTTGATGTGGGCTTTCAGTCTCATTGAATCTGTTATTGTTGGATTTGGATTTTATACAGTATGATGTTTGGCTGCAATTTTACTCTTTCTGGATGATTTTGCTTTTGGGTATTTTCCTCTCCTCCTTTATGCAAGTGAAAAAAGCCTGAACACTCACTTCCTGACACAGCTGTAGGTTTCCCTCTCAGGATTTGCTCAGTTTTCAGGAAGGGGAAGTCTGAACTTTTGAAAGTTGACCAGTACTAGGTTACTTTGGTAGATAACCCAGAATGCCACTGAATCAGTGAGGAATTCAAATCTCTACTGTTGCAGATAAATAGGATTTATGAAACTGTACTTCATAGCTTAAGAGGCAAATGATAATGCAGAATTTTTCCAAATTGCATCTTGCAGGAGTCACAAAGGAATGTATATTCCTCTCCTATGGTGACTTAGGTTGACAACGCTGTTTGTGACTTCAATATATAAACTGGCAAAGATTGCAATGCTCTGTACCACTAAGATTGATTGCCTCACATTAATAGCCTCTTAGAAAATACCAGCTTGATCTGAAAATTTGTAAAACATGACCACCGTAGGATGAAGAATTAGGCTATGGATTCTACAATGCAGCTGTATGTGTGGAACCTATTGAGTTGTATTTTGTCTTTAATAAAGTTGACTGGTAGTTTCTTGAAGTGGAGTGTTATTTTTATATATGCTGCTTTTGTAACCATACAGTTGATCAATAGTCTGGGATACCCTAGGTTTTTTCAAATGGTTTGTATTTCAAGGTCCACGAACTTCCATGTTTATGTATCATGATGATCATTTTACTAGACTGGCATCTGATCAGATAAACGTGTTTGCTGGTATTTTAAAGCAGTATACTTTGTATCTAAATTCTGTAATTCCATTTTATGCATACAGAGATTTGGTTCTAGCTTTGATACTTTGGCAGTCAGTTAATATGATTTTTTGCATTAAAATTTTGAGGCTGCTGCATTTTATTATAGAAAACATGGACCTTCTTCACTTAGAGCACTTTGCCATGAGCTGCATCCTCCTGAAAGTGGCAAAAACTGCTTTATCAGCTTATGATTGAGAATGAAGTCCATTATCCATATTTTGGTCACGTCTGTATGCTGTTTGGGTTTGTCATCTCCAACTCCCTCCTTGCAAGAATATTTGATTCTTGTGGATATAATTTCTTTAGATTTTAAGCCTTTGTCAGAAGATTTGCATGTAGCTTGCTTAACATCATGTAGTTCTCCGGAATCTGAGTCAGTTCAATAGAAGGTGGTCTAAAGAGAAGTGATTTTGAAAGATAATTGAACTTCCATGCTTGGCCTCCAGATGCATTTTAGTTAGTGCAAATTTGTAAGAACATAAATACTGTTTAAATCTTTAATTGTATTTGCTGAGTGTGAACTTTATGGTGCTGCTTACATTGTGATTGTGTATTCTCATCAGATGCTAGCTGAGGTGGGTTTTCAGAAGGTCTTAAGACTTAAAGCAGTGAACTGGTTTTACATGACCATTATCATATTGATACAGACATACCCAAGTATATGCGTGAGTGGCCAAAAAGCGTACAACCAAGATCATGAAGCCTGTAATGTAACCAAAATTTCAATCATGTAAGTAGAACACCGAAGTACTGGATTATGCATCTTGCATTAGTGAAGTACCTAATGGAACAACTTACCAACTGTATCTTTGTTCTTTCATCTGTACATTATTAATATAGGAAAACGTCTTAACTGTCCACAGTTCAGACTCGTAATCTATTCTATGCCAGCATAATCATGTATGAAATATTTTCAAAAAAATTAAATACTGTCAGATTGGGTGCTGTTGGTTTTGCTTTTAGTCATCATTACTCCTTAACCATTATGCTGTTACACCTGATTTTTTTTTTCATATACAGTCCGTTTATGAGCATATACAAAAAGAAGGAAGCCTGACTGCTAAGGTTTTGGATTAGTACACATGCCTGATGTCAACCCCAACATTTCTGCCCAAACTTGAACCCGAGAAGCTGTTATATAGGCCTTGTATAATGTCTTGCATGCTTACTCTGCAACCTTACCTGGATAGACCCAAAAGTTGTAGCAAACGTGATCTTAATAATGCTTAGTGCTTTTAAAATATTGCCACAGAACCAGTCCAGATTAGAAATTTATGAAGCTTACTTTAACTAACATTCTTCCACAGCTGTACTTCCAACACCATACTCTAAAATGTTGGACGTGAATGTGATGTTGCACATACATCATCCTCTTCCATTTCACTCGCAATCATTTCAGTATTGTTATAATTTTCTGAATGACTCTATTTTGTGGTAGTAGAGGGACAGGTTAGAGTATTGGCACCAGAAGATGATCAAGATTATGGGAGGAGTTGAGGGGAGAAAATTACTTTCTGAAAATTTTTATCATTATTTTTTGTAAATAGTTAATGTTTAATAAAACTGCTAATCGTTACTGTTTATTAAAAATAAATAAACTTAGAAAATAGTTTTGTAGAATTTTTTTCTTACTAATGTTCACCATGAAAATTGTTTGTGGCAAGATAACATGTTTGGTAATATCTGGAATGCCAGCACTGAAAACAGTTCCTTAAAATATTTAATCTGACATTAAGGATCCTTTTTGACTTGACCCTTGGTTTGATGCAATTTTCAAAAATTTGACAGTCTTATGTAAAAGTGTTGCATTTGGTGAAGTTGACATATTAGTGCTGTTGGGTATTGTAACATAGTATGCTGGCTACATAAATATATACGTCACTAGAGTCTTCTGGTATGTGTGGGTGTGTGGTGGGTGTGTATATATGTATGTATGTGTGTGTATATATATATATATATATATATATATATATATGTGTGTGTGTGTGTGTGTGCTCGTGGTTCATAGCTTGGTACTAGGCTATCGGCCCTAGGGCCTATACAAGCCTAGCCATAACAATTCCTTGGATATTACTTCCGGCAATATTTACTTCCCTGGACCCCTGTCTAGCAGGATGGGTAGATATATATAAAAGTTTTTTTGCTGCTACTACCTGGGCGACTGTCCGATCTAGCTAAACTGCAAGTATTTCTGCTTCTTGAACTGTTTTAAACTGTTTAAAGTTGTTTTTCCACCTGCACTTTTAAAGTTTGCCCTGTTTGTTGCATTTACCTGTTGAGGCTACACACTCAAGTGCGCTAGCCTGTGTTGCATATTTATTGCATTTTCCTGCTGTTTGTTGCAAAAAAGAAAAAAAAATTATCCTTGTTTCCCGTCTTTCCGGACCTAGAATAGTCCAAATACAGGCTTTGCTGTATTCTGGACTTTTGGAAAGTTCCTGTGTTGCCCATTTCCTTTCTTGGATAAAGGGAGGCTTCTTTGTTCACCAGTGGCAGTGGAGAACTTAGAGCAGCTTTTCTATCCCTGGAGGAGTGTTCCCAACACAAGAATCTGGTAGTCTATTGGCCCCTGCATAAAACCCGCTTTAGTGCAGCTTTGCGCGATTTTGCGCATAGCACAGCATCGGGCAACTCAGCTTAATTGGGTTTAAACCATTCTCAGCTCCACAAAGTCTGCTCTTCATTTTTTCCCTTAGAACTTATCTAGTTCTCATAATAAACACCCTATTCCTACTCTAAAGCCTGGCACTTGCTCACTAAAGCAATTATATAAGTCAGCACTAAAAAATTAAAAGCACTACACCCTCACAAACTCCCCTTGAGTACCTTGTTCCCCACTGGCCCTTTTTTTCAATTATAAAGGAATTCCCAATACTATTCTAGCATGTCCAAAGGTCAGTTGTCAATCTCCTCTCTGGTCCAGCTGGTGAATCTGGGAATCTTGAGGCAATGTTACAACTGCCTCATGTACACAGACAACCCTCTCCTCCTCCCAACAAATTCCAACACATGTGAGAGATGCCTCCATATAGCCAAACTGGAGGCTAAGCTCTCTCAACTCAGTACTGGCGTAACCAGTCAGGAGGAGAAGGAAACCATACTCACTACAATTCCAGTCTCGCATAGACCTACCACGACAGCAAACCAAACGCACAAAAACATACTCGGAGGCTCTAAATAAAAATCTGCCTAAGCAGCAGAGACCTCCAAAGCAGACACCCAAGCAACCGCTACCCCAAAACAAAACACGTGCAACACATAGCTCACAAAGTCAGTGTGCCGAACAGTCACAACTCTTAAGGCTAAACAACACACCTGATACACTTGTAATAGGTGATTCTATCGTCAGGCACACTGACGTCCCGCTCACTAGGCTGAACAAGGAGAAGGTCACAGTGAGCTGCCTGTCTGGCACTAGGATCCGCCACATAACACAAGCACTCAGGTCACTCCAAGGCAAGTACAAATATGACTCCGTCATTGTCCATGCTGGTGTGAATGACCTGAGATGTACCTCCCTGGACTACATGAAAAGAGGCATAAAGGAGCTCTCTGAGCATGTAGCCCAGGCCGGTATGACCCTGACCTTGAGTAGCATCTTACCCTCACCAAGAATGATGATGCCACAATATGAAGACAAGATGATCAATTTCAACAATTGGCTTAAGTATTGGTGTCATTCAAAGGGGATCCAATGCCTGTCAGCCTGGGATGACATGCTCGACAAGCCGCGATGCTTCGCTAGGGACGGCTTGCACCTGTCACCCCTGGGCTTTCGGATATTGGCAAAGGCTCTTGCCACCCCCATAGTGCCTGTTTGTAGGCACGGCTCAAAAGACAAACCCACCTCCATAGGTATCACAAGGGATAAGAAACTAAGAGTAATGCTACTCAATGCCACAAGTCTTAACCTCAAGATGCACGCACTCAAAACTCTCCTTAGCATGGAGAACATCGATATCTGTGCTGTAACAGAAACCCGGTTCAAGGCTCCCGAGAGCACCCCAGCACTACCAGGTTATATCTCATAC
The DNA here is from genome assembly GCF_019279795.1 of Protopterus annectens. NCBI lineage: Eukaryota > Metazoa > Chordata > Ceratodontiformes > Protopteridae > Protopterus > Protopterus annectens. The sequence continues at coordinate 1,611,281,666 of NC_056728.1, forward strand.
CATGTTTTTCGGCCCCAAAACTTGGACCGAACCACAAAAGGAGGGTGAGTATCAGTATTCGTCAAAGATACCCACACCTCCAGGTTGGTGGCACAGCAAGAAGCATGTGCAACTAACAGTGGGTAAAACTGCCTTCCAGTTTATAGCCTGCTACAGACCACCCTCCCAAACCCAGGAACCCCACTCGGCCTTCCTGAGAACACTGGAAAATATGAAGGTCTCTCCAAACACCATTATATTGGGCGACTTCAACTACCCAAACATAGACTGGGAGCATTACTCTAGCTCCAACACCCTAGCCCAAAGGTTCCTAGAATTTATAAACTCAAATGCTATGGAACAACTTGTTACCACTCCCACAAGAGGGGAAAACATACTGGACCTGATCATCACCAACATGGGGACTCTATGCTCCAGACCAGAAGTGTATCCCTCACTGGTAAGATCAGACCATAAACTAATCTCACTAGATATTCACATCCCGACCCCAGCCCCTGCCCAGAACACCACAGTGAAAAACTTCTTTAAAGCAAATTTCACACTCCTCAAAACTGAGGTGGAACCCTTCAAAGCCCCCGGGCCTGTGGAAAATACGGCCCAGACAGCAGAATCCTTTATAAACACATTCTATGAACACCTTCAGGAATGCATGGATCATGCAATCCCAAATAAAACTAAGACCCAATCCTCCAAAGGCAGACGTCCTGTCTGGTGGACCCCAGCCATAAACAAACTATACAATAGAAGGAGGAAGCTACTACATGATAGAGCAAAATCCCAAAAAGGGAAGGCATCTCTGATCAGTATTAGCAAAAAACTACGGGCACTCATAAAATCATCTAAGGCTAGCTTCGAGAGAAAAATTGCACAGGACACTAAGGATAATCCCAAGGCTTTCTTTAGTTATGTTAGGAACCTGGGTGGGAATTCCCAGATATGCTCAGAATTAGTCCAAAATGACAAAAAATACACCGAACCCACAGACATTGCCAACATCCTAGCTGACAGGTTCAGCGCAAACCCCCCCCCCTTCCCCACCAAAGGGGCAAATATCTATCCCAGCAGAGTGCTTGCCCCCCTGACATCTCAGATGCTCAGGTAAGAGCCGCACTCTCCAAAGCAAAAAAACACAGCATCAATGGGATCAGACGGTGTCCCGAGCTGCGTCCTATGTGAACTCCAAGAAGAGCTAAACCCAAACATAAAACTACTGTTCAATCTCAGCCTTACTACAGGATATGTACCCAAAGAGTGGCGTACAGCAACAGTGGTTCCTCTCCACAAAGGTGGTGCCTCAATGGATCCTGGAAACTATCGCCCCATAAGCCTGACTAGCTTGGTCTGCAAAGCTATGGAAAGGATCATCATGGACCTCATAAATAAAGATATTGGGGACCTACAGACACTGGATCCTACCCAGTTCGGCTTTGTTAAGGGCAGATCCTGCCTCTTAAACCTGGTTGATTTCTTTGAAACAGTCACCAAGGCCATTGACGAGGGGAAGGTGGTCCACACAGCCTACCTGGACCTCGCAAAAGCCTTTGATACAATACCCCACTCGGGCATTATAGATAAGCTTGCCAGCTTAAATATAACCCCCTATGTCACTAGATGGGTTGCAAACTGGCTCAAGGACACAACCCACATGGTTAGAATTGCTGGAGCCATGTCAGACTCCAAACCAGTTACAAGTGGCGTCCCACAAGGCTCAGTCCTGGGACCTCTCTTGTTCGGTATATATTTCTCGGAGGTATAGACCAACACGGAAGGATTGTGACTGACCAAGTTCGCAGATGACTGCAAACTGGCCGCCATAATAGACTCTCCAGCCGACACAAGCATCCTAAAAAAAGGGCCTCATAGAAACAGACAACTGGTGCCAGAGCCATGGCCTCAAGCTAAACGCCAAAAAGTGTATAGTCATCCCCTTTGGCAAAAATAAAGTGCCCACAAATTACCACATAGGTGGTAATCCATTAAGTATGGAAGAAGTAATTAGGGACCTGGGGACCCAAGTTGATAGCAATCTCTCATTCAACAACCACGTGGCCAAAGTGGTTAGAAAAACATTTTATATAGCCCACCTAATCATGAAGGGATTCACATCTAGATCAGGGGAGGTCATCATGCCTCTTTACTCATCCCTCATCAGGCCCATAATTGAGTACAATGCCCCTTTTGGGATGTACCTTACCAGACACCTGCAGCAACTGGAAAGACCCCAAAAGTACCTCACCAAGAGGATCAAAGGGCTCAAACAGATGCCATGTGCTGCCGGTTAAAGAAACTCCAGCTCTACTCAGTGGCATACCGCCTGCTCAGAGGCGATCTGTGCCTGACGTATAAAGCCATGTCCAACCCGGAATTAATGGACATGCTGCACCTCAGAAAATCCAAAACCCATTGAGCTACGCTCTCGAGAGACTTGAACCTCAGCACTGAAATAAATAGGACATGCTGGAGGGACAGATTCATAACCCAGAGGCTCCCTTCACTCTGGAATAAAATCCCAGTCCAGGTTAGGCAGAGTCCCTCATTGACTCTCTTCAAGAGGAATCTTGATGAGTGGATGGGAGATCGTAGATTTACCCCGGGTATCACTTCTGTGTCACTGTTAGACAGAGGCACAGTATACTAACCTCGAAAAAGGGCATAGCAAAATTCATTTAAAATGGGTGGCAAAAGCCAAACACACTCTGGCTAGACTTGTAAATGCTCTACGGCAGATAGCCTAGTATGAACCTGTGAACCTATATGTATGTTTCTATACATATGTGTACATAGATATATATAGGTATTTATATACATATAGATTTTTTTTTCCATTTTCACCATTTGGATCTCAGTCCATAATGTTTGTAAAGTTCTGTATTTGCATACCTACGTATTTCTGTAATTACTCCTATTGCCTTCATACTACCAGGCAAGAGCCTCAGTGGCCTTGCCTGCCCTGTTTTAGGGAAAAGCTTAACATTGACAGCTGTCTTAAATTTTTATAGGTTCAACCCAGCCTTCTAAGAGGCAAAGGAGAGAAAGGTTGTAGGCCTGTTGCAGCTCTTCCCACACAGACTGGCAAGAGAGCCCTCTTAGCAGTCCCTGGCATAAGGGCAAATATTAGGAGAGCAAATCAGAACATGAACAGCCTTAAAGCAAGTCTGGAGTTTAACTTCCCCCGGAATCCTGTAGGTGGATAGCAGAGGCTGAAATTTGTCTCCTCTTTCTTTTTGGTTAGGCTTCTAGGACTAAGGAGATTCCCTCTTGCCTTCAACTTTAGAACATGTATCTTATGATGGTGGTTGTGCTGCCTTGACATCCTGCTTCGACGTGATTGGTTGGAGTCTGTTGACCATTAGGAAGTGGCACTTGGTACAGGGGGATGACCACGTAAGACTGTGTGCTGCTTCAGCAGTGCATCATAGGCAGGGGGTATCTCTTTGTCAGAGGTTAACAACATGCCCAGGGAGGTGAAATAACTGACGGATGCTCCTCCAGTCCTCTTTTGACAGCTTCACATTCAGCGGTCTTGACTGGTCAATGTCTTTTAAAAGTCAGATACTTTGGAGATTACCTGTTTTCCACTCAAGAAAGTGCAATCTGATAAGAGGAGACCCATCTTCAGTAAACATTAACAGTGATGCTGTAGTCATTCTGTCCAGTCTGTTACCCTCTCATGTGCCATCTTGCATTACTCCTCGTTTACTGTACTCTTCTCTTCCTTGCCATACTGTGAAGATGGCCAGAAGAAAATGGTCTCTGTCTGCCTTCAGAGAGCACTGGTTGAGTGTATGTTTGTGATCATAATTTAAATAGACTTTACTGTTTTCTTCTTCGCAATCTTTATTGTCATGAGGACTGACTTTTTGACTTTTTTGACAATTATTTGGTTGTTCCTGCACCATTGGGCCTGCATCCATCCTACTTCACTACATCATCATCATTTCAAAAGTGTGCTTGTGGTCAGACCATTTGACCTTGGGAAAAGCATAATATCTAATTTAATTGCATTGTGAACTGTGCAGTGTTATATGTTCCATTTGAAACTGATTCAGTGAAGCTACTCACTGTAAGCTTATGGCAATGCCTCAGGCTTTCGTGTTTCTGAATCTTTGTTTAACATTCAGAGTGACAGTCTGAACAGCCTTCAGGCTCCATTTCTAGTTTGACTGTACAGAGTGTTTGGACTTTTTTCCTTTCTGAAAAGCGAGCAAAGAAAAATTTATCAAAACAAAAACGTTTCTTGCTGGTGTACTGCCTGCAGTCACTGTGGTAGCTGCATACAGCTTGCCTATCAAGGGCATTATTCTTCCAGACTCCTTGTCAAGAGATTTTTTCTTTCATCGGGTAGTATATCAGAAATTCCATCTGCAATAGTTTTTTAGTGTACTACTTTTTAAGGCTTATGAAGTTTCTAGTTGAGTTAGAGTGAAAACACTTGTTAATTCTTGGTTTTAGTAAGCTAAAGCTTTCATGTTGTGGAAGTGGTGGCATGCTATTTTTGAAGGTTATTCCCTCACATACTAAACCAGAGTCCAGCAAGACTTTCAGGAACTTTGCAAAATCCCAGACTGATCTCCCACAGTGGTCTGTCTAGGCCTGTGCTGTAGCAGCTGTATTAGCCCCAGGACCAAATATACTCTCCCTAATAGCGAGTAGATATCTGGACAGATGTGGCAAGAAACTGTAGATGTTTGCCACTGGTTTTCAGAGTTTTTAATTGCCAAACACTGTTAAGTGTCAGAGTGACAGTCTGAATTGTGCAAAAAGTTATTAACCAAGCCATTCATTTCCCAGTTATTTTTGTGGAGTGTGTTAACCATGATAGACTTTGTTTTGTGCTGTCCAGATGTTCACATGTAGTTTAAATATTATATATGTAGGACTGGAACTCTTTATGAGGATTCTTTTAAATCAAGACCCTTTAATCAAAGGACCTTGAAAGTTGCACACTCTTTCTATTCTTGCATCCATTTTTGTTCTATTTTTCATGACTGCCTTTTGTCTGCATTACCATAGGCCCACTCTGTGTAGACCTTGGCATCATCTTCATCCTTCAGGAATGCCTCTGATAGCTTTGTGGCTGCTAACTTGGTCCTCACTGAGCTGTTCACTGAGTAATATAAATTAAACACTGCTTTCAGATCCAGAGTGTTTTTGGAACCATTGTGTTGCAGGGCATATTAGTCTAGGACTTCCCATCAGAAAGAGCTTGGAAAGTTGTCTTAAAGTTACTGTGGGTGGTCCCAATCTTATAGATCTATTGTTTTGTTAAGTCAGTTTTGTGTCTGAGCAGAATGGGTTGCAACTAAGGAAAGACCACTCCTCTCTTCACCAACTTTGTGCTATGTGGTTTCAGCCCTTGTTTGTGTTGTGCCTATGTAGCAGTCTGACATTGGGATAATGGATTTGTTATGGTGCATAGTTGTTTAGCTGCTCTAGTTCTTGCCTCGTTTGGGAGTGTTTTCATGCTGTTTTGAGATTCTTCCCAGAATGTTGCGCAGTATAAATGATTCCAGAGAGTAACATGAATGTATGTATATCAGCTTTTTTTTTCCTTTGCCTGTTCAAGTTTTCAGAACGTTTAAGCATGCTGTGTACAATCCACTATTTCATCACCATTTCATCTCTTTGCTGAACTCCCTCTCTTTTCTCCCTATACTGGTTCCACTTTCCTAATGTTTTTATCTCACCTACCAACCATAATCTGCTATCTTCCCCCATGTACTTCTGACTTGATCCTTTATTTACGCTTTGTTGACCAGGTTACTTCCACTAGGCCAATGACCTCTCATCAGGGGGAGACTCGGCGTGTTTTTTATACTGACTAAGGGAAATTTGGCCAAGGCCCTCCACTGCTCTTTTTAGTAAGTGCCATGGGATTTTTTACATTCGCTTGAAAGATACTAACTCTGGCAAATGGAACCTCTGTTTAACATCCAAATCTGAAGGACTGCACACTCATGAGTGCAGCACTCCTCTTATGTTGCACTGTGGTATCTGTATAAGAAAATTAATCCATCTCCTGTTGTGGGCTCATAGACTTTTGATCTTCTAGCACCAAAATCAAGTGCGCTACCTATTGAGCCTCCATCTACATTTATTAATCTTACCGAGCCTCTCACATTTTACTTCATTACTTAGGGCTTCTTGCTTTTTCCTTTGCATTATTCTTGGCTGTCTTACACTTCACCCTGCTGTTTAAAAACGAGCATTTCTGTTGCCTTAACTCTGTCTACCATGCTGGAAAGCCAGAACATTCATGGTTTTATGAATGTCATCTTGGATATCACTTTCCAGACCTCAACTGCATTTACCATAGTTGTCTAGCCAACTCACATGCCCATTACATATATAGGTTGTCCACTCTCTCTTGATTACACTTTCAATACTCACTTCTTTCCTTTTCTCTATAAACACATTATTTGTTTTATAGTTCCACCCAAACACCCTTATGCTTGTACACTACCATGCTGCTTTCTGCAATTTCTCTCTCCTTCCATTCCTCACTTTTTCTGTCTGCTGTCTTTACCTGAATGCAGTCCTTTTTTCACTACTCATCTGTTCTCATGCCTGATAATTTTCTTCCAACACACATTCCTGTTTCTCTCTTACCTTTCTTTTCTTACACCAGTTTCCTAACTACTTTTGTGACCTGGTCATATTTTAACCAGCCCCACCTGTTGTATTGATGATGTTCTTCATCTCACATTGCTGCAGTCCGCTGTCCTCGGTCGGCCCGAATATCAGAGTATAAGGCTGACGTCGGTCAAGGCGCATTTGACTGACATCAGAACGTCAGGGTACAAATGCGCATGACCAACGTCATATCCTCAGTCTTTTTTGCCGCATGGTCCGATGCAGAAGCAGTGTTGCAAGTGCCGTTCGGCGTTCTGAAATTGTTTTCCCACTCCTCAACCAGTATATTTCAGTAGCAAAATCACTTTTTTTTTTTTATCCTAACCTTGTACCTTACTTTCTCACCTTTATTTCCTTATTCTCTAGGCCACTAGTGTAGTAAGGATGGGGTGAAAGGGGTAGCTGCCTTGGGCACACTGTTATGGGATTTGATTGATAGTTCCTGCATTCTTTTATTCAGTACATAAATGCATGCACAGACGGCACTTCAGTTAGCGTGTGTGTGTTTGCTCTCCAGTTGAAGAGCTGGGGGGAGGGGGTCACGTTTGTGTAGGAAGCTGACTTGGTACAAAAGCACTAATCAACTTTCTACAGTAAAAGCTGAAGTCCTTTATTTTTACTAGTCAGATGTACATGAAAAATATAACAAAAATTGATGTAGGAACAAAAACACTAGGAGAAGTATTGGCTTTTGAGGATGCTGACCTTTCCAGTTTTTTTATTGGCTTTCTACAGTAAAATACAAAATCTCTTGCTCATTGCAGGAAGGGCTGATGGGGGTGTGGATTTGGCTGCTATATAAATAGAAAACCAATTGTTACAAAAGTACTACATTGGCCTTCTACAGTAAAAGAGAAGTCTTTTGGCCCTTTAATTGAAGAATGGAGGGGATGGGGTGGTATTTCAGTCAGGGTCTGACACCAGGTGCTAGATAAGAAAGTTGTGGTTCTGTGAGAGAATACCCAAGTGTAAAGATTTCCCATCATTGTAATCTACCTCTTTCATTGTAACTGCTTTTATGTAACCTTTAAACCCCTCCCTTTCCATTTGTTCTTTCCATCTCTCCCAACTTGCCATCCCCCCTTTACCTGTTCTGCAACTTTTATCACATACTTTTTGGACCTTCTCTGACATATTTTGTTTGTGATTCACTAGTAAATACATCAAATGTAAAAACTACAGGACATTACAGGCTGTGTGGCATTGAAATTTTGACTAAGACTTCTTCCTAAGATGTTCTGCTAGATAACCATCTGGTGAAGGATAATAAAAGTGGACAGTGCTGATTTACACATTATGGAAGCAGAGAGTCTCAAGTGTCCTGTCCCAGGACTGATGCTTAGGAGATGGCTCAGAAGAGAAGCTTCTGCATTAAGGACAAACTGAGACGCAGGCTGTTCAAGGAGTGCATAACAATCTAGTTTGGGAGCATGGGTGAGCAGAAGCATTGCAGGGGGTCTGCTCTTTAAAAGTATTATGGTGTAGCGACAGAACTCTCAAAAAGGAATGCTTATAAGTAAAGAGTAGGAATGAAGTTAGTCTTTGCCAGTAATAAAGCACAATTAAAATAATCGTATTGTATTTTACACTGGATAAAAATAGAACTCGACATGCTTGGTACTTTCTTACATTTCCTGGCTGTAAGGTGCAATGTGTAATACAGAAGACTAAACTAAAATATGTAAATATTTTTATGTAGACTATTTGTAGTATGTGTGATGCTCAAATCTTCAACATCTGGGGAGAAGCAACTTATGTAACTGATTAATTATAGTTACTTTTGTAGTTACCTCCATCTTTCATCTTTTGTCCCTCTTCTTAAATGTTTCTCTGAATTTACTCATGATGTTGTCCACATTGATGCCCTCAGTGATCTTCCAAGTGACTCTCAAAGTAATTCTTTCCCATTCAAATATTTGTATCTAATTAGACCATAGAATTTCTTATTGTGCCATCATAGTTACCAAGGAATGTATTGGATGTTCTTCGTGTTTCACTGTTGCAGTCATAACTGTAGGGTGTTCCTGCCGGCAGGCAGCCCGAGGTCGGCCAGAATTCCAAAGTCTGGGTCCGGCGTCGGCTGTACCAGCAAGTACCCTGACGTCAGAACGCAGAGGTATAAAGCTGACAGCCAACGCCATCTTCTCCAGTCTTTCTTGCCGTGCGGTGGAAAGCAGCTCGCAAGTTTTTGGTTGGCGAATTCCTGAACAACGCTTTTTGCTTGTCGTCGGTCCAAAGTAGTCTTCTTCTCTTCTTAAGCTAAGTACCCCGTTGGGGAAACTTTTTTCTTGCTCCTCCGATGTCAGAAAAAGTTAATAATTGTATATCGTGTGGGAAACAAATACCTCATAAAGATTTCCACTCTTACTGTCTTCCTTGCTTGGGCCCTGACCACGACGTTTCTTGTTGTCGGTTTTGTGCCGGGTTTAACTCTCGTACTATTAAGCGTCGGTATGATTGGGCCTTGAATTATTTTGGCAGACGGTTTAATTACAGAATGTCTTCAGATACTTTACCGGCATCCGGAATTCATAAAAGACGCAAGGACAAGGATAGGCATCCGAGGTCCAAACAGGATAGCGTGCAGCCGGAGCCAGCTTCGGGTTCGGCGGTAGTCAGTGAGGCGCTTTTGCAGTCCCTGTCGTCAGCCCCTTCGGAACCGATGGCCGACACGGACTCCCATGGGGAGCCATCTAGGCCCAGTATTTTTACTGCTGCAGGACCTTCGGACTTTGCTCCCTCAGATGGGTCCAGAATCGCTGTGCAGGTACCGGCTTCTGAAGGGGTTTTCAGGCCTTCTCATATCACTATTATTACAAAGGCAAAGTCAAAGACTCCAGTAAAGCCAAGGATTTCTACTCAAGCTTCTTCGGATACAGCTCCCAAGACACAGAAGCAATTATTAAGGATGGCTGAAGATTTGCTTACTATGATTAGGGCCCCCCCCCCTGGAAAAAAGGCCTAGACAGGATTCTCCTTATGATTCCTCTGATCAGGCTTCTGTTTCTTCAGCCTCTTCCTCTGGACAGGATTATTCCTTCCCTCCTTATGAGGATTCTGATGCAGAGGACTCCATTCCCTCTGCTTCTCCCCCTGAGGATTTTTCCTTTGGGGAAACCTTGCATGAAATGAGAGAGCATTTCCATTGGGAAGGTCAGGAATACTCTGCTTCCAGGAAGAGGCTTAGGGATACACAGACCTTTGGCTATTCCTCCTGTTCTTGATATTGTGGATGATGCTTTTTCTGAAGCTAGCCTGACTCCAGATTCTTTCCCTCCTGCTCCTTCTAAGCCGGATAGATTTTACAGAGTTCCTGATTCCCATCAATTTTTGTTCAAGAACCCCTCTGCAGATCCTGAAACTATTTTTCAGGGTCCCAAGGGTGCTAAGGCCGCTTCTGCTAAAAATCCTATTCCTTCTGAAAAGGATTCTCGTGCTTTGGACAGATGGGGCAAAAAGGTGTATACTTCTGCTACTCTTTCCATTAGAGCTTTAAATTGTCAATTCCATATGTTTAAGTACCAGCAATTTCTTTTGTCTGTATTAAAACAAAAACTTTCTACCTTTTCTGCATGTGCAGAGGACAAGGAATTACAGGATGTATTACATGCAACTGAACAAGTTAGCAAACATGGTTTACATTGTGGTTTTGATGCCTTGGAGGCTTCTTGTAGGGCCGCAGCCTCTGGTACACTTATCAGGAGACATGCTTGGCTTCGTGAGCAGAATTTACCTGAACAAGTTAAGGCTAAATTATTAGATGCTCTGGTTCAGCATGATGGTTTGTTTGGATCTAAAGCTGAAGAGGTTATTAAGAAGATGGAGGATAAAGTGAAATCTATGCAGACTGTTAAAGATTTCTTACAAGGGCAGCCTCCTAGATTTACTAGAAATTGGCCCTCCAAGAATTGGTCCTTTCCCACGTCTGACAGGCCTCAAAGGGGAAGATATAGACGCTCCAGAGGTCGGGCTTAGGCTCAGGCCTCTTATAGGTCCAGACAATGGACTGCTTCATCACCTAGAAGGGGAGAAGACAGATCTCAATCACAAAGGAAGCAAGCTCAATGACTCTCTCAGTTGGGCTACAGGACCTCCTTGCCTGGAAGCCCCTCTCGGAGGAAAACTGTCTCTCTTCTACCAAAATTGGACTCATATAACTCAAGACAAATGGGTGTTAGATGTGATTTTAAGAGGTTACAAATTCCACTTTCATTCTCTGCCAAGGTCTATCGGATGGCCCGATCTGCCAAAACATCAATGGTCAGAGGCCTTAAATCAAGTGGATGCTCTATTGGCCATGAGAGCCATAGAACCTGTTCCACTTTCAGAGAGGAAAAGGTTTTACTCAAGACTATTTCTGGTCCCAAGAAAACAAAGCTCATGGAGACCTATTCTGGACCTCTCAGTATTAAACACCTTTCTGGAAATACCAAAATTCAAGATGCTTACTCTACAACAACTTCTTCCAATGCTCTCCCAAGATGCTTGGATGGTGACATTGGACTTAAAGGAGGCCTACTTACACATTCCCATCAGGCAAGAATGCAGAAAATACCTCAGATTCAAGGCAGGCTCGAGGCACTTTCAATTCTCTGTACTGCCCTTTGGCTTATCTACTGCGCCCAGAGTTTTTACCAAGTGCCTGGCTCCAGTAGTAGCTTATTGCAGACTCCAGGGGATTCAAATTTACCCCTATCTGGACGACTGCCTTATTCAGGCAGACAGCAAAGACCTTTTACTTCAACATCTGCATTTTGTTCAACGTCTTCTCCTAATACTGGGATTCTCAGTGAACACAAAAAAGTCACATTTGATTCCTTCTCAGCAGATGATCTTTTTGGGAGCTCTTCTAAACACAAGTTTACAGATGGCCTTCCTCACTCCAGAAAAACAATTACAGCTGGCTTCAATTTTCAAAACCTTGGCAACTTTACCTCAGCTCACTGCAAGGAAATTCCTGCAGGCTTTGGGCTACATGGCTTCTTGCATCCTGTTGATTCCAAATGCAAGGCTTCATATGAGAACTTCAATGGTACCTAAAAAGTGTATGGTCTCAGCATTACACAGTATGGACACTGATTCCACTGATTCCCTGCCTCCAAAAGGAGCTCCTTTGGTGGTCCAGGGCTTGTGCTTTGAACGAAGGGAATCCCTTTTGTCTGCCTCAACCTTCTCAGATCATAACCACGGACGCTTCGGATTATGCTTGGGGAGCTTATTTTCTAGACATTTGCCAGCAGGGCTCTTGGACAAAGAAGCATCTTCTCTGCCACATCAACTTGAAGGAAATGTTGGCAGTCCAAAATGCTCTTCTAGCCTTCCAGAATCTTTTGAAACCAGGGCCTCTTCTGATTCGTACAGACAATACCACAGTCATGTGGTACATAAACAAGCAGGGGGGCTCTCACTCTTATCCTCTTTGCAGACTAGCCATGAATTTATGGGACACAGCTCTAAATCTGAATCTGCATCTTCAAGCTCAATTCATTCCAGGAAATCAGAACCTCTTAGCAGACAGCCTAAGCAGAACTCTTTTGGATCTTCACGAATGGATGCTGGACCCCAACTTATTCAGCAGGATATCTGCAGTTTGGGGTTGTCCTCCGATAGATCTGTTTGCATCCCATCTCAATCATCAGTTGCCTCTCTTTTGCACCAGGTCCTTCCACAAAACAGCTTGGAAAGTGGATGCCCTGTCATTCAGCTGGAGGAATCTTTCGGGATATGCCTTCCCTCCTCTTCCTCTTCTGCCTCTGGTGTTACTGAAAATAAAACAGGACAAACCCAAGACTATCATTTTGATAGCTCCAAATTGGCCCCGGCAGTTTTGGTATCCAACTTTAAAACACCTATTCTTGGAACCTCCTTGGATTCTTCCTCTGATCCCTTCTCTTCTGTCCCAGCATCAGGGTCAGATGCTACACTCTCAAATCAAGACTCTATGCCTGGCAGCTTGGCCCTACAAGGGCCTTTGATTCCTTCTTCTCTTCCCAAACAAGTTATGGATGTTCTTTTAGAAGCTAGGCGGCCTAGCACTAGAAAATCTTATGCTTCAAAATGGAAAAGATTTTGTATTTGGATGCAGGATCGAGGTTCTGATCCTCTTTTGCCTAATATTTCCTCCATTTTACTTTACCTCTCAGACCTTTTGCTTAAAGGCCTTTCCTTTTCCTCCATCAAAATTCATGCTTCTGCTATCTCGGCTCATTTCAACACTGATCCTCCCATCTTTTCTCACCAGCTGGTGAGACAATTTTTGAGAGGAGCTAAGAATTTAAGACCTCCCAGAACTCCTCCTGTTCCTGCTTGGGATCTTAATTATGTCTTGGAGAAACTTACTTTGCCTCCTTTTGAGCCTGCTGCCTTGATATCAAGTTCTTATCCTGGAAGACAGCTATTTTATTGGCATTGACTTCTGCCAGAAGGGTTTCAGAGTTGCAAGCTCTCATGGCTGTGGAACCATATATTATCTTCCACCAAGACAGAGTTTCCTTGAGGACCAATCCTACATTTATGCCTAAGGTGATTTCTAAAGTGGCTCTAAATCAGACAATTCACCTTCCTACCTTCTTTCCAAATCCTCAAAATAAAGGGGAAAGGATCTTACATTCATTGGACGTACACAGGCAACTACGATTTTACTTGGACAAAACTAAAGATTTCAGAAAATCTGATCAATTGCTTATCTCTTATGCCTCCAGTTCTCTAGGTAAGGCTATTTCTAAACAAACTATTTCCAAATGGATTGCTCATGGAATAAGGTTTTGTTACTCTCACTATGGGAAACAGATTCCAGGTACTGTTAGAAGTCATTCTACTAGAGCAACTGCCACTTCAGCAGCTTTTCTCAGAGGAGTTCCTACCAAGGACATTTTGGAAGCTGCCACTTGGAGTTCAGTGCATACTTTTTCTAAGCACTATAATCTCCCTTTGTATTCTAAATCTAGGCAGGCTTTGCCTCTGCTGTTTTGCAGGGTCTTCTAGCTGCCCCTTCTTCTGCATAACCTCCTCCCTCATTCACAGCTTTGGGATTCTACCCTACAGTTATGACTGCAACAGTGAAACACGAAGAACATAGTACAGTTGTGTACACCTACCATAAATGTAGATGTTCGAGTGTCTTCACTGTTGCAGTCGGTGTTTCCCTCCCACCAGTCCCCTCTTATTTTGCTTGTTTTCTCTTCCACTTCTTTTGTGGTGTATTTGTGTTCCTTTTTGGACACCTTTTGTTTTTTTGGGGGGCTTCTGACATCTGGGGCAAGAAAGGCTGGAGAAGATGGCGTCGGCTTTCAGCTTTATACCTCTGCGTTCTGACGTCAGGGTACTTGCTGGTACAGCCGGCCCAGACTTTGGAATTCTGGCCGACCTCGGGCTGCCTGCCGGCAGGAACACCCTACAGTTATGACTGCAACAGTGAAGACACTCGAACATCTACATTTATGGTAGGTGTACACAACTGTACTTTCAGGAAACTTCTAGGCACTGGACTACAGATGTCCTTCTGTAGTAGACCAAGTAACCTTGATATCTGGCTAGGGTACCAAAGTAAAAACCTTCCATAGTGCCATATTTCCGACATATGACCTAAACACATGGTTTTAAGTGTACATAAACGGACGTATAAGAGTAGACTTTAGACTGTCATGCTAACACTCCAAATGCAGGTCTTGCACCTGTCAGTCTGTTCAGCATGAGGTTACTGGTATTGTTGCCCTTCTGTGGTTCAGGGAAGTGCCCTGCTTAGGAAACCTTCATGTTTTTTCCTCAATAGTATTGCTGTTTGTTTCTCTGTTAGATGTCAGATAGGAGGGGAAGTGTAGTAGCGGTAGGCAGAGTCCCTGCAAGGATCTCCTCTCCTTGTGCCTCTTCTGTTTAAGCACAGATCATGACTATAAGAATTGTATAGTCTGTCTTCTCTGTTAGATGTCAGATAGGAGGGGAAGTGTAGTAGCGGTAGGCAGAGTCCCTGCAAGGATCTCCTCTCCTTGTGCCTCTTCTGTTTAAGCACAGATCATGACTATAAGAATTGTATAGTCTGTCGGCTCTTTACCCATGAGACCTTACAAAGAGAGACTTTTTGTCTCTTAATTCCTTCATGGAGACCCTGCTCCCCGTCCAAGCAAAGAAGGCAGACCCCCTCCATCCTTGATGTTCCTCTTGTCCAAAAGAAAAAGATTGAGGCCTAGGCATGATATCATGACATTCTGGTCCGAGTTGGATGTACCTGTAGAGGTTCAGAAACTAGTGGTATGCCAGACTCCTCAGATGCTAATTACTGCGACCCTGCTGGAGGCTGGTATGGTGTCATTTTGGTTCAAACAACTAAAATGACTAAAGCTGCTGCTGCTAAGGGGGAGGGATCCCATTTAATTACTACCAAAGGACCCAAAGGCATACTACCGATCCTCATTAAAGAGGAAATACGAGGTTCGCTGATTGAGGCACATCAGGGGTTGGAACCTCCACATTTACTTAGTGGATGTCGCATTGAGAAAGCAAAACCAAAAAAAAAAAAAAGTTTCCTCTCCATAGATGTCCAAGGAAGAGGAGTACAAGTTTTTTTCACAGGACCTGCCTAAGGCCTTAATGGCACTCTGGCCGCCATCCTTTGCAGAAGCTACTCCCACTTTTACATCTCTCCTCAAAAGAGACACTTGGATTCATCTTTCTAAGGATGAAGAGGCTGACTCAGACTCTGATGAGCAGTCCTTGGTCTACTCCTCCCAGATCTGCTCACCCATTAGGCCAAGTGGCTGTTGATAATGAAAACTCTCTTTCTCCTGACTCTGAAACTGTTAATATGATGAAACATTTTGAATGGGAATTGAAGCAAATGTCTGAGGTGCAACAAGTACTGAAACCTTTTGGAAGTAGACACACTGGCTCCTGCACCTTCATGTCCTGTTTTGGGGGCCTTCTTTGTTGCCTTTGTGTCCATATCCACTGCTCCTGACTCCCAGTCACCAGCCCCTAGAAGATCTGATAAATTTTATAAAGTAATAGTGCCATAAATTTTGTACAAAAACCTAGTGGCAGACTTTTGTGTGAGTTCTTTCTCTACAGACAAACCTTATAAGCTACTTTCTGCTGGTAGTGCTCTTCCCTCTGATAAAGACAGCAGAACAATGGACAGATTGAGGAGGAAGGTTTGTCTATCCTTCACTCTTCCCTTAGAGATCTGAATTATCAGACCTAAATAACTAAATACTATCTGTCTGTTCTGAGCAGTTTAAATAAAACATTGTCGTCCATGGAGGAACCAGGCAGTAAACTGTAAGCCATATCTGTGGTGACACAGGCTTCCCAAGTGGTAGGCACAGCATAAAATATAGCTATGAGCCTAGACCTTCCCAAGGCAAAGAAAATGTCTAGGAAAAGATTCCAACATAAACTGGATAGGGACTGTAGATCTAGGAGGCCTCCCTACCCAGACAGGTCTGCCTGATTACCTGCTGTGCCCACCCCTCACCCCCAGGTCCAACCCTCCCCCTATCCAAAAGATCCATCTCTTCCTTAAAAACTGGCTCCTCAAGCAAGTTCTCCCCATTTTTCAGAAGGTGTACAGAAGGACAGAAAGAAGTCCCTCCATTCAGTAATACCCCCCTCCTCCTCACAGCCAGATAATATTGCTACCTCTTGTTGTTCAAGCCTTGCTCAGACAATAGAGCATGTTCCTCCATAGTGTGTGGGTAAAAGGGTCCTACTGCAGATTGTTGTTCATCCTAAGAAAAGGAGGAGACGAGTCCTGTACTGGATCTCTCCACCCTTAACAATTTTATCAATGTGCGTTCTTTCAGGATGCCTCTGCACACACTACCATTCATTCTTCCTTAGGCTTTCCTGATGTCTCTGGGTCTAAAGGATGCCTACTTCCACATTCCTTTTCCACCTGTCTACAGGAATATTCTTAGATTTTCAACTTGCTCATCACACTTTCATTTCTCTGCTTTGCCTTTTGGACTTTCTACAGCCCCCAGAGTTTTCACAAACTATCTGGCTCTGATAAAAGCTTACTGCTGGAATAAAGGAATCCAGATATTCCCTTATTTGGATGATCTGCTTATACAGGCACCTTCTCAGCACTCTCTTGACTCGTCTCTGCTTCACCGTGTCCCTACTTCAGTATCTGGGGTTCACAGTCAACCTAAAGAAGTCCACAATGGAACCAACCCAAGATTTTTTGGGGGCCATAGGCTAGTTGCCAGACTCCTGCAGAGCCTGTTCAATTACTTCCATTCCGTTCTTCCTCTTTAGGCTTGTATACTGAAATATGCTCTAGTTCAGCACCAGGCAGAGACAAGATCTTCATTGGATCTGAGGGAAAAGTGTGTGGTAAAACTAAAACGAGGTGAGCTTAAAATACTTGAGCCCAGTTAAGAGGTGGATAAAATTCTATGTTATGTTGTCCATATTGCCTTCCTTCTTTCTGGTTGAGTTAGGAGCCGATCTCTGCTCTGACTCTGCCACTTCTGAAGCTCGAAGAGTCCTTACTGGCAAGAGGCTAACCCCTTATACCAGCATGCATAGCGGTAGCTACCCAGATCTCGTTTGCCACTTGCAGCCTCAAGATTGCCTTCTGCTGGCTCAGGCCAAGTAGTTAATTTTTTCTGTAAAATTATTTGTTTAGGATAAATTTCCTTAGAAGTTTATCTTACTGGTCATCCACTATCCACATTACAGTTGTTGTTTGCTGTTGATAGGCCATCGTTTCCTCTCAGGCCTTTTTCTGTGTGTTGTCGGCAGCCCGTTTTTTTCTTTAGGGTTGTTGTCTTGTCCCTTTTTTCCCTCTTTGCTTTTTAGGGCGAAGCCGTTTTAGTTAGAGCTTTCTCCCTTTGGGAGCAGTAGCCATTTAACTTAGAGGCTACCCCCTCCTTCTTTCCCTCTCCTTTCCTTAAAAAAAAAAAAAAAAATCTACACTCTTTATTGTGCTTCCCTCTTTGTGTTTATGACATCTAAAGAACCTACAAAGCAGTCAGGTTTTAAGAAATGTGACTCGTGTTGCCAAAAATGTCCTTTACGGACGGGCATTCGAGTTGTGTTTATTGTTTAGTTGCGGTCCACCTGCAGGACTCGTGCTCTGTTTGCCATGCCTTTAGTGCACGGGTTTTGCAGGAGAGGCGCAACAAACTGATTTTGAGAGGATTATTAAAACCTCAGGTTGAGGTTGCATCGGATACTCAGCCTTCCAAAAAATCTGATGACAAATGGGCATCTTCGTCGGCTCCACCTTCGGTGCTGACAAAGTCAAAATCGAAATCTTCGGAGCGGATTGTTGGCTCCGAAGACTCCTTTACTCCGGTGTCTCCATCTGTGGCTTTGGAGCCGTCCCAGACTCGAGATCAAGATATCCTTCTTTGGACCCTGTGAGATCTGTGCCTCAGTCTCCACTTTTGCAGTCAGTGGCAGGTAGTCACCGGTCCCCGGCCCACTCCTCTTGATCATCTAGGAGTTTATCGGATGATGATGTGGAGAGAGTGGTGAAGAGGCTGCTCAAGTCACTGGTATTTGCTCAAATGTTGTCGAGGCCAGCCCAAAAGGAAGTGACAACAGTCATCCAATCCAGTCCCTGTCTCTGTTCCTCCTCCGACTGCGTCCAGTTCGTAGCCGTAGTGCATGGAAATAGTGGTGGAACAGTCTGTTCTGACCACCCTTGCCTTGTAGGTTCCCACATGCGCTCCAACCTCCTTGATAGTCCACTCCGCCGAGCGGTCTGGGTGCCAAGACTCCCTCGTCTGCTTCGAGGGGGAAGTGGCATCGGACCCTTGTCCACCCGCTCTCCCTCTCGGAGCTTTGGCGCAGGTGAGTTTGGCTCCCACATCTGCCTCAGAGCCATTGCCTTCAGTGCGGAGGAGGTCTCCAGGCTCCTCAGAGCCGGAGCCTCCCTCCGTTCTGGATCGTGCCGCTTTCGAGGTGTTTGCTGTCCACCCAGGCGATCCCACCCTCTGCTCCATTGGTGCCATCCCCATCGATATCAGTGTCTGCCGCGGATCCTTCTCCTTGTCCCAAGTGTAGGGAACCAATGCCCCAGGACACCTTACAGGGCAACCCCTCTTCTTCCGAGACCTCTCCTGAGCATGCCTCAAAAGAGGTTCCCAGGAAGAAAAAAGTAAGAGGAAACATGTGGACTCCCCTGAGTCTTTCATCTTTGACACGGACTTGGATGACTCGGAAGGGTCACCACGGTCCCCCTCTGAAGATGTCTCATACTCTGACATCCTGGAGATCCTCAGGCAGAGGGGAAACTAAGTCCCTTGCCCCTTCTGAGGACGAGTCTGTGTACCTGGACTCATTTGGTTCCCGACCTTCCACCTCCTGGGTGTCTCGGCCTTTCGACCCACTTTTGTCTGTAGCGAGTCGAAAGGCATGGAGTGCTCCAGAGATCATGGACCCCGTTCCGAGAAGACCTAACAAATTCATGACCGCACCAGACAAGACCTTTCTCACCAACGGCGTGCCAGTTGATGCTATGGTGGTGGCAGCAGCCACCAAGAAGGAACTGGCGGAGACTTCCTCTTCTATCCATCCGCCAAACAAGGAGTCTACAGCCATGGATAGGTATGAGAAGCGTGTTTTCTCTTCAGTGGCCTTTACTCTTCGGACGCTGGACTATTTAACACTTCTCACAAGACTTCAGAGGGATCTCCTTAAAGAGCTGGGAGATACCCTCCAGGATCCTGCAGCTGAGGGAGCGGCTTCCAAGTCTGCTAACCAGCTAGCGACCCTAACCTCCATTGCCAACTCCTCCATGCACTTGATTTCTTACGCAGTAGACGGAGCGAGTAGGCCTGCAGGCACAGGAGTGGCTCTTCACAGACATTCCTGGATGCGCCTTTGTCAATTTGCGGAGCCCTTCAAGTCCTCCTTTATGAATGCCCCCTATGACGGCTCGACCTTGTTTGGGCTGCAAGTTCGAGAGACTATTACCAGGAGTGAATGAGATGGCAAAATTCTCTCTCTGCCCTAGGAGTCCGTTTTTCCACTCCATCCTGGCCGTACACCAAAGGCCAAAAAACTGGCAAACTGTGGTTCTGTAAATCCCAGGAAGCTTCGCCAGACACTCGTGGAGATGATTCTCCCAGAGGCAGAGGGGGAAATAATAACCGGAGACGCTGACCTCGTGGCAGAGGGGGGTCTACAACAGGGCGACAGGGATACGTTCTCTGCCAGGCCCTTTCAGGATCCCTGAAGTATTGCCCTTGGAGGCAGTCGGGGGCAGAATATCACTGTACCCAAGAGCCTGGCAAGATTTAACAGAAGACAAGTGGGTACGGTGCACAATATCCAGGAGTTACACAATTCCCTTCTCCCAAACCCCTCCAAGAAGTCAAAAATCATCAATCCCAGATGTTCCACCCAATCTTCGGGATCAAGCAGCTGTAGAAGTAAAAACATTGTTGCAAAACAGAGCCATTCAGAAAGTCCCCACAGACCAGATAGAATCCGGAATTTACTCGAGACAGGGGACTGGAGACCTATCTTGGATCTCAGCAAGTTAAACAGGTCAGTAAAGAAGACCAAGTTCCGGATGGTGACACTGCAGTCCATGCTACCCTTTTTGGGTCAGGGCAATTGGATGTGCGCTATCGATCTCCAGGATGCGTCCTACCATATAAAAATGGACAGGCGGTCCAGGAGACATTTACGCTTCCGGCTGGGAGCCAGTCATTACCAGCTCTGCCCTCTGGTCTCACCACAGCCCCCAGGATGTTCAAATGCATGGCAGTAGTGACGGCTCACCTGAGACGTTTGGGATTTCAGGTGTTTTCTTATCTAGACAACTGGCTCCTCACTGCCACCACTGAGCATAGTCTCTTAAGGGCCAGGAACCACACAATTCACACTTGTGCACGCCTAGGAATCCCAGTAAATTATGAAAAATCTGCCTTGTTGCCCTCTTAGTGTATTACTTTCATAGGTGCTCAACTAAATATAAGAGACATGATAGTCAAGCTCCCACAAGAAAAGGTGCTTGCCATTTGAGGTCAGGTCTCTCTCCTTTTGCCAAAGGCAAAGGTTCAGGCTTGATTTGTCCTAAAGGTCTTGGGATTGATGGCGGCTGTCATTACTCTAGTTCCGTTAGCCCATTAACATATGAGGATTCTGCAATGGTTCCTCTTCACTCAGTGGTCATACCAGGACTTACCAATGTCACACATGATCTTAATCACGGATGCTTGCAAGAAAGATCTACAGTGGTGGCTCCACTCTCTCCTAGTCACTCTAGGCAGACCCTTTGTAGCCCCTCATCCGGTAGCCACAGTTACCACGGACACTTCTCAGATAGGTTTGGGGGACGGCCATTATCTGGGACACAGTCCAAGGAATTTGCTAACCTCACGAGTACCATTTGCACATCAATGTCCTGGAGATGAGTGTGGTGTTATTAGCATTGCAAGCACTTCACGACTCTCTCCCTTTGGGCTATATAGCAATTCAGATGGACAACATGTCAGTAGTGTGATACATCAGCAAACAGGGCAGTACCAAATCTTACCCCTTATGTCAGGAGGCCTTTCGAGTATGGCAATGGGCGATCTCCTCTCAGCGTTTTCTGGTTGTAATCCACATTCCGGGGAAGTCCAACGTTATAGCGGACAAGCTCAGCAGGGCAATTCTCATGCCACACAAGTGGTCTCTGACACAAGATGTGGTGGATATGATCTTCTGCAGATGGGGCCAGCCATGCTGCAGTCATTTTGCCTATCACCTAAACAACAAATGCATCAGCTACTTTGCCCTAGTTACCCCACCGGGAAGGTCACCCAGAGATGCACTGGTCCACGATTGCCCCCCTCCCCCGGGATTCTTTACGCTTTTCCCCCTTTCCTTTAATTCCAAAAGTTCTTTAGAAAGCAAAGTTGCTGAGTCGCAACCTGATCCTCATTGCCCCATACTGGCCTAGTCAGATATGGTTCCCGTTCCTTTGGCATTACCTGAGAGAGGAGCCTTGGATTCTGGACCTGGTTCCGGACCTCCTGACACATCAGTTGGGCACTCTTCATCCTTCCATTCAAACTCTCAAGCTGACAGCTTGGTTTCTCCACTTCCAGTCCTAGCCAGGCTCCCTGATATCTCACCTATGGTTCAACATATTTTAGCCTCTTCCCATAAACCAACCACTAGGAAACCTTACGCTAGTAAATGGAAGAGGTTCTACTTCTGGGCTGAGCAAAAAGATATTGATCCCTTTACAGCTCCAGTTGCAAAAATCTTGGACTTCCTGGCAGAAACCTTCGAAAAAGGAGCAGCGGCTGCTATGATTCGTGTTCAACTGGCTGCTATTTCTAATTTTCATGTGGGCCTTCTAAGTTCTAACGTCCTGTCCCATAAGTGATGTAAGGCCTTTTTAAAAGGTGCTAGACTATTAAGGCCTCCTATCCGAGAACCTCTCCATCCTTGGTATTTAAATTTAGTACTAGCTGCTCTAATCTTTCCTCCTTTTGAACTAGCTGCTTCTTGTCTTCTAAAGTTCTTATCATGGAAGACCCTCTTCCTTATTGCTGTTACATCAGCTAGGTGGGTGTCCGAGTTACAGGCACTTTCCAACTGCCCGCCTTATATGATCTTTCACAAGGATAGAGTATGTCTTAGAACTAATCCCTCATTTTTACCAAAAGTCTGCTCAGAGTATAATTTGAATCAATCAATTGAACTTCCTGTTTTCTTTCCAAATTATGGCACCAAGGCAGAGTACAAATTACATCAATTAGATGTCCACAGGCAGTTACGATTTTATCCTCAAAGGACCAAGGACATCAGAAATTCAGATCAGCTGTTTGTATCCTTCTCTCAGAGAAGCAAGGTCACCAGTTTCCAAAGTGATTCTTTCAAAATGGCTGTCCAATACTATTACTTATGAGTCTCTGAGTGTGTCTGTACCGAGAAAAGTGAGGTGACATTCCACTAGGTCCTTGGCTACCTCCATAGCCTTTCAAGCTAAGCTTCCTTTAGATACTGTTTGTGCGGCAGCAACGTGGGCAACTCCCCATACCTTCATTACTCATTACAAAGTGGACATGAACTCTTGGAACAGGGCATCCTTTGGTTCCTCTGTTCTGAAGTCTCTTTTTCAGTGAGCCAACCAGGATTTAGGTGCTGGGGACGCCGTCTAAACCAGAAAGAAGGAAGGCGAGATGGACAACATAACATAAAGAAGTTGTGTTCTTATCATAACGTTCCATGTTTGTTGTCCTTTATCTCGCTTTCCTTCTTGCGTCCCTCCCTCCTTCCCCCATCCTGGATGATTGTGAGGAATTTCTGTTTTTTTGGCTGATCTGGCTGAGTTTCATTTGCTTTTCAGCCTTTGGTATACTCCTTGTTACTATGGTTGTCCTGTTGTTGGTACAAGGAGGCTTTATTGTTTAGCTACCTCTTTTATTGGGTAATTCATATTTTTCCTATCTAGTGGTTAGTTTTCACAAATGAGATCTGGGTAGCTACCGCTGTGCATGCTGGGATAAAGGGTTAGCCTCAAACCAGTAAGGACTCTTCTAGCTTTAGAAGTGGTCGAGTCGGAGCCGAACCAACAAGAAGGAAGGCGAGATAAAGGACAACAAACCATGGAACGTTATGGTAAGTACATAACTTTGTTAAAGCATCCATTGCAGTAACAAAAATCAAATAAATTGAGCTATCTATCCATTAAGAGTAAAATCAGGTCAAGCGGTAAAATCAGTAATCAGTTTATTAAAATTAAATGCAGAGCAGATGAAAGTGGAACAGTAATAAATCACACAAATTCAGTTATATGTCCGAAAAATGGTAAAAGTAAGACGCAGCTATCTTCTTTTTTTTTTTCAGATGAGCTTTATTTCAAATCCAGAAAAGAGCAAGGCAGATGAGCGCTTTGTTATACAGTACAGCGTGTTTTACAGTCATTTATAGTAAATCCAGCCATTCATATTCTAATAAGTTGAAGTAATTGTAGGCAGGAGTACTGTAGTGGAGGAGCAGTATGACATGAATTTCAGGGAATAGATCCACCCCATTAGAAACACAGTTGAGAGTCTGATGGTAAAATACAGTGAAATTGTAAATGGTTTCAAAAGCTACAACATAAACTCCTTTAGCGTGTAGGAAGAGTTTGTGTTTTAGTGAGAGATCGTGAATTGGCTTGAATGTAAATCTAGGCCAAGATTGTGTCTTGGGGAAAGGAGGGTTTATATAGTAACCAAAAAATGTCATCCAGTTAATATTGGATGTGTTTTGATTGAATAACTTGTAGTTTGTGCATAAACAAGGCTCGTGTCAATGCTTTGAATGCATCTGCATGTATCGGGGGTTGGGTTCAGTGTATGTGGTATGGTTGGATTACAAATGGCCAGTCTGGTGTCTTCAGGGGGTGTGGTACTGCAGGCCAATGAGAGGGAGCCAAAGGGATAGAGCGTGACATGGGGATGGAGGCATGGTCTGGTGTCTTAATTGACAGGGGGTGGTCCTAGGAAAGCACAGGCTTTGTGGAGCCTAAAAGTGGGGGGGAAGGGGGAAGATCTGATAGGAACATCAGCTTTGACTAAATGGATGAGCAACATTAACCATGGCCGACTTGAGAAGGGATCCCTAGCCCTAGTAAAGTGGCTGCATGACCGCCACTCGAGCTAAATATCAATCACATAGTGTGCTGGCATAAAGCTGGAGTGTTGCGATAGTAAGAACGTGAGGTAAATCAAACCAACAACCCTATTTTATCATCCCATATTAAGAAAAATCTTTTAGATTGAAAATAGGAAATAGGCACCTAGGTAGAGGTGGAGAGCCGTACCCAGTAAATGGGCTGTAATTGCAGGAACTGTCTGAAACCCAGAATAACATGCAAAAATTAGAACCAGACTAGAAATAACCAGATTGAATTTAAAAGGAATGAGCAACAATAGCCATGAATGGCTTGAGGAGGGACAGAAGTTAATTAACTCCAACATACGAACCTACATTTCAAAACAAAGATATGGAACCACTGAACTATAAAGCCTTAACAGACACAGAAATCACTACTGGGTAGGGATCTCACTTTCATCCCACATAGAAGAAGCAAGATCGCTCAGACTCTAATCGACCTTAAGATGCTCACACGAAAAATCAACCTGAAGATTTATTTCACAGACATGGGAAAGAACAGAGATCAACTCCCACCTCAGTGAGATAAATGGAGTCTTCTTAGCAGCTTCACTGCCCTGCCTAACCCTATGGTTTCTGCCTTTGAATCTAAATGTGAATCGGATATCAGGAGAATTATCAACAAACCCAGAAAAAAGCGCTACAACCTTGGCCCCCAGTAACTCAAAGTGCTTAAAGACCTCGGCAGGGATTCCTCTAGAAGAATCATGAAGGCCAACAAAGGAGTGGAGATCCTTGTCATGGACACCTCAAGCTTACAATCGAAAGATAGTGTATGCTCAGCAACAATGTTTTTTACGACTTCAGTAACCCTGTCATGTCAGGACCACATACCAAGGACTCACACAAAGTTTCCAGGATCTCTATGATGACAGCCTCATCAGTGAGAACCTTCTAAAATTCACCACAGCCAACTATCCACGGATTCCCCATTTCTTTAGAATCCCTAAGCCCCACAAAAATATCAAGGATCCACCCTACAAGCAGGTTATTGTGAGTGGGGGTAGTGTCACGGAGCCATGTTTAATCTTCCTGGAAGTCCTGATCAAACCCCTGGCCCAAAAGAACGATTCCTTTATTCTGGACACAGGTGACTTTCTTCATAAAATAAGGAATATACTGGTCACAGAGAACTCCATCCTGGTTACTATAGAAGAAGCCTTGTGTGCCGTACTGCCACATGAGTACTGCATTAAGGCTGTCACAGAATTAAGATCAAACCCCTCAGAATCTCCCTTTCGCATTAAAACTATTGGAAGATTGCTGCATCTCCTTCTCAAGAGCAACTACTTCTACTTTAATGGAAAATACTACCGCCAAAAGAAAGGAATCTCAATGGGGGCAGCCATGACCACGAGGTTAGCTAACACCACATTAGGCAAATAGGAGAGGACTATGTCTGCAATTCTAAGTTCTTCAAAATGATGGGATGTTATCTACGATACATATATGACATTATAATCTGGAACAACACGGAAACGGAACTACTGGAATTCTACAACCACATCGAAGGCTCTACTGACTTCCTCAAATTTACGAACACACAGTCTCAACAAAGCTGTCTTTTTGGATCTCGCAGTCACAAAGACTGGATCAAGATTATCCAACAATCCTATATAGGAAAGCCACCCAAGTAATCCTTTTACATAGCCAAAGCATGCACCCTTTCAATACTAAAAGGAACGTCATCAAATCCCAAGGGATTAGGATAGGTAGTGTATCCAAGGAACTGACAGATTAACTTTGAGAAGGATTTCTTAGAATGAGGATATTCACTTGCGCTCATTAAAAAGACCCTGGATGCTATCCTGGACCTAAAACTTAAAGACCCAGGTTACCCAAACCCCAGGTTACACAAACCACAAGAACAATAAAAACAATAGGAAAAACCGGAGACTCATTACAATTTTGACATTGCTATGACCATAACCTATTCGTCTGACTGCAAGGATATCATCAGATGCATTAAAGACAACTGGATCATCCTCACCAGCAACTCCTTTCTCAAGAACATTGTCCCCAAGAAACCATTCTTCAGCATTAGACGGAACAAAAACCTAAGGGACTACCTGGAACAGAGTGCGAATTCTTCAGACCCCCCCCCCTCGATCTCCCTCTGGCCACTTACAGGTGCGGACTGCCCATCTGTAAGCTCATGAGCGGGAATCCAGCTTCAGATGCCCTAACTCTGATAAGGTTTACTCTAGCATCTGCCACAGCAACTGTAATACCAAGGGCATGATATAGAGAGTACAGTGTGCAAAATGCGATGCCTTTTACATTGGTAAGATGATAAACAAACTGAAAACTCGTATTGCTAGGCACCTGACAGATATCAGACAAAAAAGACCCATGGGCGCTCTCGCTAAGCACAACCTGGCCTCCCTGGGACGCAACCTCTTCCACATCCTAGAACAGTTTGAAAATATGGAATTTCATGGCAATTACAGTGATCTGCTGGAAAGGAAAGATCTTGTATGGCAACTAAGGCTTGAGGGAACTGAACCCCCGGGCCTCAACTCCACAGTCTCAATTAACAGTGTGCTAAACTTAAGGAAATTACACCACCACCCCTACTATTAAACTGACAGGACACCACAGACATTATCTGGACCAGCTGGGCATTTACATGGCTTGAGGTTTGATTTCTGTTTTGTACTGTTTGAGTTGATTTCATTTTCTGATTTTCTGGTTACCTTTTTATTTTATTTTACATTATGACTTTGAATTTAGGTAATTTATGTTTAAAAAAAAAGTCAACTATTGCAGTTGCACTTTCTTTAGACTGATTTCCCTCTAGGTCCAACGATAGTTTTCCTTATTTTTTCCCTAGTGGTTCCTTACTTGATTTCCCTAGGTTCAAGTGTGAGCTATTTCAATTAATTATTAAAAAAACTATTTCCACGTTTAAGACCAATATCCCTTGAGTAATCCATAGCTTAATTATATTAATTTTTCATATGCATGACATTCCCCTACTCCCACAGTATCTATCTTTCAACACCTGCAGGCAAGTCTGATGACGCTGAAGCGAAAGAGCTTCCCCAGGAGCTGCAACCGTAGGACTTGGACACTTAATTTAAGTATTTAACTCGCCTTTGGTTGTTCATTATTAATTTGAATTTTGATTTATGATAGCTGACATTTGTATGTTTAGATTTCCAGAATGGTGTGGGAACTCTATTGGACTAACTTTATCAGAGCCCTAGCCCTATTTTTTCCACTCTTCAAATCAGACGCTAACTTTCAGCCATAGGATCTCTCTGACTACCCACGCCCCAATACATGGTTCCTCACCATGCCAGTGGCTTTTTCCCTTCCCTATTCTTTCTAGGCATATACTAAAACTGCCTTTTGTCCAGGCCCCTTGACCACTCATATCTCTCACTCCCCACTTTCTACATTTCACTGTCCCCTATTGATTTCTATCGATCAGGTGTTCATAACATGATACATAGGACCCGAGCCTTTAGAAACATGGTCAGTATACATATATTTTTATAGCTTCTACACCGCTGTTTCTTGCACAGCTTTTCCTAGATCCTAACTGGCTCTGCCCTAGTCTCCGATCCTTAATGTTAAGTAAGAGCATTCGCTCCCTTAACTGGTACACGTTAGTACTGTATACAATTACAGTATGCACTCTCTATCTGTATATTTGTGTTATCGTTGGGATGTGTTGGTTTTCTCTAACACTGCTAAGGTCTGCCATTTTCACTTGACGACTTTAATCTCAACCCCTCCATTCTTCCTTAGGTCTCGTGCCACATTAGGATTTCGTTATAATATATCGTTATACTAATTTGCTTCCTGTATCTAGTTTTCCCACTTGTCTATCTCCTAACATCATCCTTTTAGATCCTCTACAGGATTTTTTATCATTTTCTTTTTACAAAAAACAAAAAATGGGACACACCACACACCACGGTATTTTTCTGTTTTCTCATTTATATTCCAAAACGCGAACAGGAATGATGAAACTTTAAGTTCTTGCACGCTTCTTCAGATACATTTTCTAGATACAAAGATTTCTTTTTATCATCTTTGCTGTTCTCTGCACCATAGTTGGGGGTTTTGTTGCCCGTATAGCTATACCACTCTGATAAAGTCGCTCCTTAATTGCCTGCCAGCTCCTACAGATCCCACAAATGTGGATCGGTCACAGATTACTTCTCATCTACCTCCGTCGTACTTAGAATTTCTTGGGCCAGTGTAGTTGAATCCAGTTATTTAGCTTTACCACTGCTGAGTTATTCCGGCTTTCTGCTAGTTCCTGTCATTAAGGCTCGGTCACTGGTTATTGCGCTCCACTTTTTCCCTCTGTTCTGTGTTCCGTTCTATGTTTATTATTATTTTTTCCATTCACTTTCTTATGACAAGAGGCTCGTTTGGGCTGATTTTATGGTGGTTTTATTTTGACTCCCTTAAATATTCTTAGCCAGCACCTTCTTGGGAGTAATACTTTGTCTGGTGGCAGTCATGTAGCCACTTTTGTTTTAAAATTCCATCCCTTCTCAAGCCAGTCATGGCTTTTGCAGCTCAATCCTTAATTATTCTGAATCGAGTCACTACTTTTGGCTTGTCCTATTCTGTCTCTACTTCATACAGTTTTCCTGCGAGTTCCTACAATTAAGGCTCATTTACTTGGTATTACTATCCACTACTACTTCCACTTCTATTTTTTCATTGTAATGGGTCATTTATATATGTTTGCAATATGGGACGATCCTTTAGGAAATTATGTAGGTTCATATGTTGGAGTTATTTAACTTTTGCCGTTCATGGCTATAGTTGCTAGTTCCTTTTAAATTCAGTTGGGTTATTTCTACTCCAGTGATAATTTTTACACGTTATTCTGGGTTTCAGCCAGTTCCTGCAGTTACGACTCGTTTACTGGGTATTGCTTTCCACCTCTACCTAGGTGCCTATTTCCTATTTTCAATCTAAAAAAAAATTTTCTTAATCTGGGATGATAAAATAGGGTTGTTGGTTTGATTTTCCTCACGTTCTTACTGCCGCAACACTCCAGCTTTATGCCAGCACACATTATGTGATTGATATTTCGTTTGAGTGGCAGTCATGCAGCCACTTTACCAGGTTTACAGACCCCTTCTCAAGCCGGTCATGGTTAATGCTGCTCATCCATTTAGTCAAAGCTGACTTATCAGATCTCTCCCCTTCCTCTAACCAGCTTCACAAAGCCCGCACTTTCCTAGGACTACCCCCAGACCACACCTCCATCCCCACGTCACCCTCTATCTCTTTGGCTCCCTCACGCCTCCATCCCCACGTCACCCTCTATTTCTTTGGCTCCATTCCATTGGCCTGCAGTGCCACACCCCTTGAAGACACCAGATTGGCCATTTGTAATTCAACCATACCACATACACTAAACCCAACCCCCGATGCACCCCGATGCATTCAAAGCATTAACACAAGCCTTGTTTAGGCACAAATGGCAAGTTATTCAATCTTAACACTTACCATGTCCAGTATTAACGGAATGACAATTTTTGACTACTATGCAAACCCTCCTTTCTCCAACACAGTCTCTGCCCAGATTTACGTTTGAGCCGATTCCTGATCCCTCATTAAAGCACCAAAACTCTTCCTAAATGCTAAATGAGTTTACATTGTGGCTTTTGTAACTGTTTATGATGATTACTGACAACTTCACTGTATTTTACACCAGACTCTCAACTGTATTTCTAATGGGGCGGATCTATTCCATGAAATTCACGTCATACTGCTCCTCCCCTACAGTACTCTTGCCTAGAATTACTTCAATTTATTAGAATATGAATGGCTGGATTTACTGTAAATTGACTGTAAAACATACTGTACTGTATTACACAGCGCTCATCTGCCTTCCTCTTTCATGGATTTGAAATGAAGTTCATCTGAACAAAGAAGATTGCTGTGTCTTACTTTTACCATTTTTCTGATGAATGACTGAATTTGCATGTTTTATTACTGTTCCACTTTCATCTGCTCTGCAACTAATTTTAATAAACTGATTACTGGTTTACTGCCTGACCTGATTTTACTCCTAATGGATTGATAGCTCAATTTATTTGTTTTTTGTTATTCCACAGGACGCTTTAATGAATAGAATTTTATCCACCTCTTAGCTGGTCTCAAGTATTTTCAGCTCACTTCATTTTAGTCTTTAGGCTTGTATAGTAAAATAAGTTCTCAGAGCAATGGTGTTCATGACAGCAACTATACTCATTGTCTCCTTTTCCAGACTCCATATGAGAAAGATCCACTGTTACCCGAAATCCTCCTGATCCCAATATTCCCATTCTGGCCCTACAGATCTTCTCCCACTCTTGGAATATAGGTCCCTTAAGAGTACTCACAGATAACATTACTGTACTTGACTGATGCTTTTGGCATGGGCCAGGCCACAAAAGCAAACCTGGCTGTCCAAGCGGTTTACATTCCCTCACAGGACAATGTCCTGCCAGACTTTCTAAGTAGATCAAGGAAAGGTTTCCACAGATGAATGCTGATCAGGGAGATCTTCCTAGACATTGTCCAAAAATGGAGGGTCCCACAGATCTATTTGCATTCATTGACAGTAAACAACTTACTTTTTTTTCCCCTACCAGGCCATATTGTCCCCATGCTTGGAAAATGGATGTAATGTTCTTTTTTCGAAAGGGAAGTTCCTGTATGCCTTATTTCCACTTCCTCCTGTTCCCAAAGTCTTAATAAAGATTTAGAGACAAACCTCAAAGATCTTACTGGTGATTCCCTTCTGGCCAAGGAAACATTGGATATTTTTTTGTGTTTCACTGTTGCAGTCCTGACTTGTGGAATTTCCTTCCATGAAAGCCCTTTGCTGGCCCCACTACCCGAGTAAAAGTCTCCCTCTTCGTTTGGCTGGTGGACATCATATCTGATGTCAGTATGCTTGGGTATATAGGGAGCCAGCTGACATCATGATATCAGTCTTTTCTTGCTGTCATAGCCCGAAGCAGTATTTCAGTGCATCAGTTGGTCTGCACTAGAAAAAAGTCATCTGAAAGCTAAGTACCCCATTAGGGAACTCCTTTTTTTTGTTTTAACCCATATCAGATAAGGTTACCGATGGTCTCTGCTGTGGTAAGCAAATCCCACATGGAGACTTCCATTCACTGTGAGTTACCTGTCTAGGCTCAGATCATGAGATTTCAGATTGTCATTTCTGTGCGTGATTCAGTTCTAGGACTATTCAGTGTAGGGCTGAGATCTTAGCTAGGCACCTTAGTCTCCAAACTACTTTGCAACATCCGATTGCATCCGTTGGTTGTCGCAAGGTCGAACTCCCTAAGGAAAAAGAGACACAAGCTTAGGGCCTCAGACGATAACCTTCCTCCATCAGCCAGTCCTCCAGGGCTCGTGATTGCTGAAGAATGCGAGGTGCTTTCACAGCCCCCTTCTGTGACTGAGATGGTGGTGCACTCCTCTGTAGAGACCCATCTGGAGTCCGACATGCCGTCAGGTCCTTCAACTTCTGCACAGGTCTTAACATGTAGTTTGTTGGTCAGGTCTGGGGCCGCTCCGAAGACCTCACTTCCGATGAGCGCTCTTTTACCAGTGATGCTCCTTTGCAATGTCAGCCTACACAGGCTGCTCATTCTTCTATGGAGACTGGCATCAGGATTGCAGATGTCCCTAGGTCCAAGTACTACTTCAGGCCCTATGCCTAGGCCTATCGACTGACATACACAGGGATATCAGCAAAACCTGGTGATGCTAGCTGAAGTCCTTATTTCTGTAGTTGGAGCTAGGCAATCCCTTATGGAGTCTTGCCCAGGGGAAAGGAAAAAGGATCCTACCCCTGAAATATTTTCTGATCCTCTTTATTTTGATGAGGACTCTGACCAGGAGGAGTCTGTTTTTGAGGAAGGACCCTTCCTTGCTTCCATTGAAGAGTCATATTCTGAAGAGAATCTGGCTTCTGCTCCCCCCGAGGACATTACTTTTGGGGAAATTCTCCATGCCATAATAGAGCGTTTCCAGTGGGAGACCCAAGACTGCCCACAATAAAAAAAGAGGGTTAAGGGAGTTCCTTGACTTGGCAGAGCACAAACCTTTAGCTGTTCTTCCTGTGTTAGAGGCTGTTGAGAATGTTTTTATGGATTCCTCTTTAAATCCAGATTCCCTTCCTCCTGCCCCTCAAAAACCAGGTAGGTTTTATAGGTTGCTGGACTCCCATAAAGTACCTTTTCAAGAATCCTTCTGCTGATGCAGAGGTCGTCACACCTGGACCCAAAGGAGCAAGATCCAGTTCATCTAAAAATCCTTCACCTTCTGACAGAGAAAGCAGCAACCTTGATAATTTAGTAAAAAAAAAAAATTTACATTTCTGCCACCCTAGCCATGAGGGCCCATAACTGTCAGTTTCATATGATTAAATACCAACAGACTATTTTGGATCAGCCGAAGCAAAAGGATGTAATGTGATCCTATCTCGCCTGCATTCATAACTGATGGGCGACTCGGCCGATACACTAGCACGAAGTCTCTCATTGGCTGGGCCAACCCCCTTATCCCAGGATGCACCACGCCCAAACCCCCAGATCTCGTTTGCCGCTTCTGAAGTAACTATGTGGTCTCGACTTGGCTGTGGCTAAGTACCCTTCCTTTTTTGGCCTTTTTGGGTCGTTTTTGCTCTTAGCTTAGACATTTTATAACCAAACAGCTATTTTAATAGCTATCTTCTTCTGTACTACCCTGTGATTGACTGTGTTTGTTTTTGGATGTTGTGTAATTCCTTCTGTTTGGCGGGCTAGGCCCGTTTGAGTTAGAGGGCCTTTGCCCTATTTTTTGTCGAGCGTTTCAGTTAGAGCTCTTACCTCCCTTCCCTCCTTGTGTTTCGAGTGCTTTGTGGGTCATGTCTGGCAAAGAAAAAGAGCATAAGCCATCGGGCTTTAAAAAAAATGTTCGAAATGTGGCTATGAAATGTTGTTAACAGATGGCCATGCCATCTGTGTTTATTGCTTAGGGGCTAAACACTTGCAAGAATCTTGCAGTGTTTGCCATGCCTTCTCTTGTGTACTACAGGTGAGAAAAAAATAAGCTGATCCTGAAAGGTTTAATAAAACCAGCCTTTGAGGAAACTATATCTTCTTCTCCCGTCGGAGCCGCCTGAAAAAAGAACTAAATCTTTGTCCTCTTCCTCTGCTCCACTGATCTTGGAGCCACAGGAGAGAGGATCTAAGTCTCGGTCTCCTTCCTCGGCTCCATTGGTCTCGGAGCCGCAGGATAGAGAATTCCAATCTGGGTTTTCCTCGGCTCCATTGGTCTCGGAGCCGCAGGTGAGTGTTTCGGCTTCAGGGTCGGTTTTGTCGGCTCCTGAACCGTCGGCGCCGAAGGGGGTCTCAGTTCTAGTCGAGTCTTCCTCTGCTCCGATCCTTCTGGAGCCGATTAGGAGTCAACATTCCAGCATTGCCTCGGAGCCGGTAGAAAGAGTTTCTCACCCCCATCTGTTTCCTCCAGGTCCTCCAGGCTTTCAGATTCGGATTTAGATAAGGTAGTCCAGAGGCTCCTCCAGTCACCTGCCTTATCTAAATTATTTTCAGCTCCAGCCCAGCGGCCGGAGCCAACCATTTCGATTCCGTTTCTTCCTCCTCCGACAACCCTGGTGTCGTTGGAGACGGAGTTCACAGAGTCAGGTGAGGTTCCTGAGTTGGTTCAGAGACCCACTGCTAGTCTGTCGGCACCGTCTTCAGCTCCAACTTCTGTTCCTTCCAGGGGTTTCAGTTCTCTGGTGTCCTCAGCCGAGCCCGAGGGGGATTTGTCAGGGCTTCTGGTTTCGATCCAGAGTCTCCCACTTGGCGCCTCGGCTAGGGGGACCCGACACCGGTCATGGTCTCACAGGCGGGCCTTTCTTCAGATTCTGGTGGGACCCGCCTTTGAGGCTGAGGAGTGCACTAGACAAATCTCTAGTGACTTCACTGGAATCTGCGACTCCTTCCTAGACACGGCGACTAGAGCTTCTGGTGCCCCCCTGTCTTCGGACAGAGTGGCTCCGAGGCCTGAGGATTCCTCTATGTGTTGTCCCCCTTTTTCAGAGGAGCCTTCAGAGTCTTTGCCTGAAGAGCCCCCCAGGAAAAAGTTGTGCAAGAGGAAGCACATAGACTCCCCAGATGAGTCTGTCACCTCGGACACTGACCTTGATGATGTGGAAGGGTCCCCAAAGTTGTCCTCTGACTATGTCTCGTTCTCCGATGTCCTGGAGATCTTGAGACAGAGGGGCGACTGGCCGTCCAAAACGCCTTCCGCGGAGGAATCTGTCTTCCTCAAGGCCTTTGGAGCCCAACCCTCCACCTCCTGGGTGTCTCCACCCTTCGATGAATTACTGGACCTTATTTGTCGAAGGGTGTGGGAGCACCCTGATTCTGTGGAGCCAGTTCCTTCTCGCCCCAACAAATTTTTATCTGCGCCCCCTGGCAAGGAGTTTCTAACCAAGGGAGTTCCAGTGGATGCTATGGTGGTGGCGTCTGCCACCCAGCAGGATGTGGCAGAGGCATCCACGTCTATCCATCCTCCTAACAAGGAGTCCAGAAGCATGGATAGGTACGGGAAGCATACCCTGACTTCAGCAACCTTTACCCTGCGGTTGCTGAATTATTTGTGTCATTTTACGAGGCTCCAAAGGGATCTCATAAAGGAGTTGGGAGATACCCTGTCGGGTAACGTGCCTGAGGCATTGACACAGTCTGTCAATGCCCAGCTGTCTACCCTTTCGTCGATTGTTAACTCATCCATGAGGCTCATATCGTATGCAGCCGAAGGGGCGAGTAGGGCAGCGAGTTCGGGCGTAGCCCTTAGGAGGCAAGCC
Source organism: Protopterus annectens (assembly GCF_019279795.1). Lineage (NCBI taxonomy): Eukaryota > Metazoa > Chordata > Ceratodontiformes > Protopteridae > Protopterus > Protopterus annectens. The sequence goes on from NC_056728.1 coordinate 1,611,316,746, forward strand.
TGGATGCGCTTGTGTCACTTTGCGGAGGCTTTCAAGTCTTCTTTCACAGACGCTCCATTCGACGGGTTCTCTCTCTTTGGACCCAAGGTGAAAGGCATGCTCACTAGATGCGAGCAGGAGGGTAAGACTTTGTCTGCCGTTGGGGCCTGTTTTTCGCTCCCTTCGAGACCTTATCCCAAGGCGCTGAGGGGGAGGAAAGATGTGGTTCAGAAAGTCCCAAAAGTCTTTCCCTGCCCATCAGAGTGACCCCCCCTTCCAGAGGCAGAGGAAGGGGGAATTATTCTGGAAGACGTCGCCCTAGAGGCGGCAGAGGCCCCCGCAACACAGGAGACAGCGAATCCTTTCGTGGTTCCTCCTTCCAGCATCCCCGAGGGACTGCCCGATTGTGCGTCTCCGGAGCCAGTCGGGGGTCGATTTTCGGAGCATCCAAGGGCCTGGGGTTCCATCACTCAGGATCAGTGGGTGTTTCATATCATCGCCGGAGGTTACACCATTCCCTTTATCCGTCCCCCTCCACCGTCAAGGCAAATCCCAGACTTTCCACCCAGTCAACGGGATCAAGCAGCCGTAGAGGTCGCAAAGCTGCTCAGAAAGGGAGTCATCCAGCCAGTCCCTACAGGCCAGACCAGATTAGGAACTTACTCAAAGTTATTTTTGGTGCCGAAAAGAACAGGGGACTTGAGACCCATTCTGGACCTCAGCCACCTAAACCGCTTTGTAAAGAAATCCAAGTTCCAGGTGGTCACGTTGCAATCCATTTTCCCATTGCTGGAAAAAGGAGTATGGATGTGCTCCATCGATCTCAAGGACGCCTATTATCACATCAAGATAAACAGGGCGTCCAGGATACATTTACGTTTCCGCCTAGGAGCCAGTCACTTCCAGTTCTGAGCCCTGCCCTTTGGTCTCACCATAGCCCCCAGGGTGTTTACCAAATGTCTGGCAGTGGTGACGGCTCACCTGAGACGTCTGGGATTCCAGGTGTTTCCGTATCTAGATGACTGGCTCCTCACCGTCCCCACCAGGCATCTTCTTATTCAAGCCATGAGTGCTACCATCAAATTGGGACATCTATTAGGAATTACATTCAACTGGGAAAAGTCTGTATTGCTGTCATCACAGCGTGTTGCCTTTATAGGTGCAGAGCTAGACTCTGTCAAGATGCAACCATTCCTTCCAACAGAGAGGATAAAGATACTACAGAACAAAGTCCTAGCCTTACTACCCCGAAGCAAAGCCCCAGCCAGGATGGTCCTTCAGCTTTTGGGGTCGATGGCGGCCACCATTCTTCTGGTCCCTCTGGCAAGATTGCACATGCAAATTCTCCAATGGCTCCTGTCGACCCAGTAGTCGTACCAAGATCAGCTTTTGTCCTACCTGATTCTCATTACGGATACCTGCCGGCGAGATCTTTGTTGGTGGCTCCTCTCCTCCAACCTGAACCAGGGGCGACGCTTCTGCCCCCCCGTCTCCCATTGCTGCAGTGACCACGGACGCCTCCCAGATGGGGTGGGGGGGCATTATCTGGACAGGACGGTTCAAGGCACGTGGCAGGATCACGAAACCCACTTACACATCAATGTCCTGGAAATGAGGGCAGTGCTTCTAGCGTTGCAGGCACTTCACAGCTCTCTTCCCAAGGGTACCATCGCAATCTTCTCAGACAATATGGCGGTAGTATGGTACCTGAACAAGCAGGGAGGAACCAGGTCTTATCCTCTTTGCAGAGAAGCCATGAGAGTTTGGAACTGGGCAATCGCTTCCCAGAGATTTCTAGTGGCAACGCACATTCCGGGGAAGTCCAATGTGATAGCAGACAGGCTGAGCAGAGTTATTCTGATGCCTCACGAGTGGTCTCTGAACGACTGAGTAGCGGCTCGGATCTTCTCCAAGTGGGGGTTTCCCTGTTGCAACCTTTTCGCCAGCCCCTGGAACGTGAAGTGCAGCAATTTCTTCTCCCTGATTCCCCATGGAGAGGTCACTCAGGATGCTCTAGTCCGCAATTGGCCCTCCGGTCTGCTCTACACATTCCCTCTGGTCCCACTACTGCCAAAGGTGATTCAGAAGGCGATCTGCTTGGGAAGCAACATGATTTTGATCGCACCACACTGGCCCCGCCAAGTTTGGTTTCCTTTCCTTCGGAAGTATGTAGTGAAGGATCCTTGGATTCTGGACCCAGTTCCAGACCTCCTGACTCTTCAGTCAGGTCAGGCCCACCCATCACTGCGAACTCTCAAGCTAACGGCTTGGCTGCTCCACTTCTGACCTTAGTCAGACAGCATATCCTTTCGCCTGAGGTGGTCCAGATTCTGTCTTCTTCTCACAGAGCTTCCACTAAGGAGATATATTCTAATAAATGGAAAAGGTTTGCCATTTGGGCCCAGCAGCACAACCTTGACCCTCTGACAGCCCCGGTGTCCGCAGTATTAGATTTTTTGGCAACTCTTTTTAGACAGGGTTCCGCTGTCTCCACGCTTAAAGCCCACTTGGCAGTGATTTCTAATTATCATGTTGCCTTTGAGCCTTCACTCATGAGTCATAAGTTGTGTAAGGCCTTTCTTAAGGGAGCTTGGTTGCTTCACCCCCCGGTGTCGCAACCTGTTTTGCCATGGGATTTCAATGTAGTTTTAGGAGCCTTGACGTCTCATCCCTTCGAGCCGGCGGCCACTTGTGAGCAAAAGTTCTTATCTTGGGGGACTGCCTTCTTGGTAGCTATTACTTCAGCCAGAAGAGTTTCGGAGCTTCAAGCCCTCTCTGTTTAGTCCCCTTATCTGATCTTTCACAAAGGTAGAGTATCTCCAAGACTAAACCCGTCATTTCTTCCAAAAGTTTCTTCTGCTCTTTCTCTGCAGCTTTCTATAGAGCTACCAGTTTTCTTTCCAAAATTTTCCAACAAGGCAGAATACAGACTTCATCAGTTGGATGTGCATAGATAACCGAGGTTTTACTTGGATAGGACACAGCAGCAGAGGAAATCAGACCAGTTGTTTGTGGCCTTTGCAGGTAACAGGATTGGCAAAGCAGTAACTAAGACCACTATTGCTAGGTGGATTAGGGATTGTTTCATTTATTTATGCATCAATAGGAAGGGACCTTCCATTTCCAGTTAGAGCGCATTCTACTAGGGCTATGGCTACTTCAGTGGCCTTCCACGCCAGACTGTCGGTGGATGAGATATGTGCAGTGGCCACTTGGGCTTCTCCACATACTTTTATTTCTTATTACAAACTGGACGTGCCCTCTAGAGGTCGGGCGTCCTTTGGTTCCACAGTGCTCAGGAGTGTTTTCCAGTGAGCCTCCCAGGATTTAGGTGCTAGGGACGCTGTCCCATCAGTTATGAATGTAGGCGAGATAGGATCGCATTAGATCTTTTAGTTATGTACTTACCATAACGATAGATGTATGTGATCCATCTCTCCTACATTCGTACGTACCCGCCCTCCTTCCCCCTACCTGTTGGATCTGGAGGAAACACTATTGTACAGTTGGAGTGGCTCATGTGAGTGAGTTGTTGTGGGGCAAACAAGATCTGGGGGTTTGGGCAATAGTGCATCCTGGGATAAGGGGGTTGGCCCAGCCAATAATGAGAGACTTCGTGCTAGTGTATTGGGCGAGTCGGAGCTGATTCTCGGCTCCGAGCCCATCAGTTATGAATGTAGGCGAGATGGATCACATACATCTATCGTTATGGTAAGTACATAACTAAATGTTTCATCCCTTGAGGACAAGAACCTTTCTAAAGAATTGTTGGACCTTTGCCACTCTAGCTCCCAAGTGGTAGACATTCTTTATACTGTGGCTACAAAGCTATGGAGGCCTCCAGCCAAGCTGCAGCCACTGGTTCTGTCATTAGAAGGCATGCTTGGCTAAGGGAGTAAACTCTCTCTGATCATGTCAAGTCCAGCCTTCTTGATGCACCCCTGGACAAGGACTTCCTCATTGGCCCTAAAGCCAAGGCTGTGCTCAAAAAGATGGAAGGTAAAGCAAAATTAATGCAGACTGTGAAGGACTTTCTCCAAGCCCAGCCACCTGGATTAAGTATGAATTTTCCCACTAAATACTGGTCCTTTCCCCCTCAGTCAAAAAACAGGCAGAGGAGGAAAGGACTCAAAGGCAGCAGAAGTCACAAAGACCCAGGCAGTCATCCTCAAACTTCCAAGCAAGGGAGTTCTAGGCCACAGGGTCCTGGCAAAGAGAAACAATGACTGTCCCCTTACCCTCCCTCACAAGATTAGGAGGAAGGCAGTCCCTGTTCAAAGAGAATAGGTCCCTGATCACTTCAGACAAGTGGGTTCTAAACATTATTTCAAATGGTTACATACTCTCTTTCAAAGAGCTATGAAAGTACTCAGACTATCCATGTATTGTACAAAATCAAAGAACAGAGGCCCTTTCTCAAATTCTCAGTTTGTACTCAAAGGGCTGAGTGGAACCAGCCCCATAACACCTAAAGGGAAGGGGTTCCACTGCAGGGAATTTCTGGTTTTCAGAAAAGAAGGCTGTTCGCTCCCTATTCTAGACCTGTCCATCCTCAATCCGTCCCTGCTAGCTGCAGGTTCCAAAATTCAGAATGTTAACTCTTCAGAAACATTTGCCCATGATAGCTCCTCAGGCCTTCGTGGTCACCCTGGACTTAAATGATGCTTGCTTGCACATTATTAGTGACTTTCAGTTCTCTGCACTGACCTTTGGCTTGTCTACTGTTCCCGTGGTTTTCAGAAAGTGCTTAGCCCTGTAATTGCCTTCTGCAGAACAAGAGGGGTCCAAATGTAAAAATAAAAATAAAAAATATTCCAACCACGTAATAAAGACGTTTATAAAACGAAAATGTATTCTTCACAACCAAAAGACTAAGCACTTTCGCTAAATCTGTATAGCATCATCAGAGTCATTTTGGTTTTAAAACCGTGCAGTTTAAAAAGAAGCAGCATCCAATCATTTCATACAATAAATTAACTAATTACATCATTTCCTTTAGTTAGGTAAGTCAAAACTACCCAAAACTATTTCATCCACACTTATGTAAAACCACATATTATATTAAACTATTTTTGTACAAATCTTTTATATATATATTTCCCTCCCAAACTCTATTTTATTACACTTGCTCTTTGTTTTAGCAGTGGTTTCAAAGAAATGTTGTCATTTAACCCTGGTGGGTTTTGGGCATTTAACTGCATCTGCCATTTCATCTCTTTTACTTCTACTTCATTTTCTATGTCCCCTCCCCTCCCATCTACTAAAATTCTATCGATTATAAAGAAAATAAACTTTGTAAAATTTATACATTTTTTACTATGAATAAATAAAGCATTACATTTATTTTCTTTTCTAATTGCTCTTTGATGCTCAGCTATTCTATCTTTTAGTCTCCGGTTTGTCTTACCGACATAGAATGCTTCACATGATACACAGGTTGCCACATATACTAGTTTAGTTGTATTGCAATTGCATTTTCCTGGACATGGTATAGTTGTTCCATAAGAATTTAATGGCACATACGGTCCATCGTTTATAAATCTACAATATCTACAATTTCCACATTGTCATTTTAGTGATGTTCCTTCCTCTACTTTCTTTTACATCAAACCATTCTTTTAAATTTTCCCCCGTTTATATGTTATCTTTGGTTTTGCTCCTAATAAGGCTTTTGTTTCTCCTTCAAGACAATTATCCCACTTCTCGGTCATAACCCTAACTAGTCTAGATGTCACCAAATTATAGCTTAAGATCATTGCATCTGTTTTCTTTTCTCTCTGTTCATTTGTATTCTCACTTATATCCATTTTCTTCTTAAGAATAGGCAAAAAACTAGTATTTCTTTTATATATAATTTCTTTCCTTACTTTCAACAATAAATTTAATGGATATCCTCTCTCTAGAAACATTCCTATCAATTTGAACATTTCTCTCCCAAATTCCATATCATCACTTACTAACCTCGAAGCCCTCACCATCTGTCCTTTTACTATGCTCTTGAATTGATGGTGGGGATGACAGCTAGAAAAGTGTAACAGGGAAGTAGAATAGTTTTCTTTTCTATATAACTTACTGTTTAATGCATTGTTATTCTTACTCAATGTAATGTCTAAATAATTAATTTCAGTTTCATGATAGTTATATGTGAACCTTAAGAATGAAGTTGTAGAATTCAAATAATTAATAAATTCACTGACCTGTTCTATCTTTCCTTTCCAAAGCACTAAAATATCATCCAAAAATCTATTATAACTTATTATTTCCTTCATATATTTAGATTGAAATACAAAACTTCTTTCCCACTCTAGAAGTACTAACTTTGCAAAAATGGGGGCACACCTTGCTCCCATCGCTATTCCTGATTTTTGGTGGTAAATTTCCCCTTCAGATCTCAAAAAGTTATTTTTTAATATCAAATCCATACAATCTAACAGCAAATTTATCTTCTTTTATCTAATGTTTTACTTTTCAAAAGGCTCTCATGAAACATATTTATTCCTTCCTTATGGGGAATCACTGTAAATAAATTAATAACATAGATTGTGAGAAAAACACTTTGTTCATATTCTCCTATATTTCTCATTCTCTACAAGCAGTGCCAAGAATCTCTTAGCACATGTTCTGCTTCTCCCAATACGTCCTTGACATTATGGCCTACATAAGCAGCCAAGGGTTCGGTTTTCGATCCTTTTGCTGCTACAATTGGTCTAAATGGTGGATTTCTAACATCTTTATTGACCTTTGGTATGCCAAAATGACAGGTAGTTTAGGGTATTCTGACTCTAGGTAGTTAAAAAGTATTTAATTGATATTACCATCCATCAACTCATCCATCAAGTAACAATCTATCTGCATATAAGCTCTATTTAATTCATTTACAGTGACCCTTTCATACGTTGTGGTGTCGTTAACTATTTTATAAATCCTTGCTGTATAATCTATACCATATATCACTACAGTCCCCCCTCCCTTATCTGGCTTCATATATCTAATTTCTTTATTATTAGAAATATCTTTCAGTATTGTTCTCTCTTGTGCTGACAAATTGTCTTCCTTCAAACTCTGTTTCAATATATCTCTAAAATCTGTCTCACAGCTTTTTTCAAATAACATTATATCTTGTTTATAGGGGGATAAACATACTTTTTCTCTGTAACCCCTGGTTACTATTACTTGTTGCATATATCGAAGTAATCATATTAGTAAAATAATAGCATAGGTTCAATTGTCTCACATATATTTTCAAGTTTGTCAATACATCAGCAATATCAAGCGTAAAATTAGGAACAAACGTATTTCCTTTGCTTAACAACTCAAAATGTGCATCTTGTATTTGTATATCAGTGTAGTTAGAAATGGTATAACCTGCTTTTCTATTGATCTTAACATCCATGTCAAAATTTGCATCCTCACTCAATATAGTTATACTTTCATTTGAGTATATTTCATATTCATTTTGCCAAGGGACCACAATGTTTACAATATTTTCAACATTCAATGTTAGTTCATCAGTACTGTCAGCATTAGTTTTTAATGAGCGTTTTTCTTTCCCCAATTCTTGTAGTATTGTCCTTGTCTCTGATTGTTCCAATGACCACCTTGATTTTGGTTT